>NC_056741.1:1158240562-1158540562 GCF_019279795.1 Protopterus annectens | reverse complement strand
CAGGTCATTCCAAAGCAAACACAAATATGACTCAGTCATTGTACATGCTGGTGTGAATGACCTGAGACGTACCTCCCTGGACTACATGAAAAGAGACATAGAGGAGCTCTCTGATCATGTAGCCCAGGCTGGTATGACCCTGACCTTGAGCAGCATCTTACCCTCACCTAGAATGATGCCACAGTACAAAGACAAAATGATCGATTTTAACAATTGGCTAAAATTTTGGTGTCATTCAAAGGGGATCCAGTGTCTGTCAGCCTAGGATGACATGCTCGACAAGCCACGTTGCTTCGCTAGGGACGGCTTGCACCTGTCCCCACTGGGCTTTCGGATATTGGCAAAGGCTCTTGCCACCCCCATAGTGCCTTTTTTAGGCAAGGCTCAAAAGTCAAACCCACCCCCGTAGACAGCACAAGGAACAAGAAACTAAGGGTAATGCTGCTAAACGCCAGAAGTCTTAACCTCAAGATGCAAGCACTCAAAGCTCTCCTCAGTATGGAGAACATCGATATCTGTGCAGTGACAGAAACCTGGTTCAAGGCTCCAGAGAGCACCCCAGCACTACCAGGCTATACCTCAGATCATGCTTTTCGCCCCAAAACCCGGACCGAACCACAAAAGGAGGGGAGTTTCCATATTTATCAAGGATATCCACACCTCCAGGTTAGTGGCATTGCACGGTATCGGAGACCATCCATGTGCAACTAACAGTGGGCAAGACTGCTTTTCAGTTTATAGCATCCTACAGACCACCCTCTCAAAGTCAGGAATCCCATTCGGCCTTCCTGAAAACATTGGAGAACATGAAGATCTCTCCGAACACCATTATATTGGGCGACTTCAACTACCCAAACATTGACTGGGAGCACTACTCAAGCCCCAGCACCTTAGCCCAAAGATTCCTGGAAATTATAAACTCAAATGCTATGGAACAACTAGTCACCACTCCCACAAGAGGGGACAACATACTAGACCTGATCATTACCAACATGGGGCTCTATGCTCCACAACAGAAGTATATCCCTCATTGGTAAGATCAGACCATAAATTAATTTCACTGGATGTCCACATCCCGACCCCACCCCCAGCCCAGAAAACCACAGTGAAAAACTTCTCAAAAGCGAACTTCTCACTTCTCAAAACCGAAGTGGAATCCTTCAAGGCCCCAGGGCCAGTGGAAACTACAGCCCGAACTGCAGAATCCTATATAAATGCATTCTACAGACATCTCCAGGAATGCATGGATCATGCTATCCCAAACAAAACCAAGACCCAATCATCCAAAGGCAGGTGTCCAGTCTGGTGGACCCCTGCCATAAATAAACTGTACAACAGAAGGAGGAAGCTACTACATGATAGAGCAAAATCCGTAATAGGGAAGGCATCTCTGATCAGTACTAGCAAAAAATTACGATCCCTCATAAAATCCACCAAGGCCAGCTTCGAGAGAAAAATTGCACAAGACACCAAAGACAATCATAAGGCTTTTTTCAGTTATGTTAGAAACCTGGGATGCAACTCCCAGACTTGTTCTGAGTTGATTCTAAATGACAAAAAATACACTGAACCCACAGACATCGCCAATATCCTGGCAGACAGGTTCAGTGCAAACTTCTCCCCCCCCTCCCCCCCAAAAGAGCAAGTATCTATCCCGGCAGAGGGCTGCCTCCCAAACATCTCAGATGCTCAGGTGAAGGCTGCCCTCTCCAAAGCAAAACACTGCTTCCATGGGACCAGATGGTGTCCCAGGTTGCATCCTACATGAATTACAAGAGGAACTAATCCCTCAAATAAAACAGCTATACAATCTCAGCCTCACTACAGGATATGTGCCCACAGAATGGCGTACAGCAACAGTGGTCCCACTCCACAAAGGTGGAGCCTCTACGGACCCTGGAACTATCGCTCCATAAGCCTGACTAGCTTAGTCTGCAAGGCTATGGAGAGGATCATCATGGAGCTCATAAACAAAGACATTGGGGACCTACAGACACTAGATCCTACCCACTTCGGCTTTGTCAAGGGCAGATCCTGCCTTTTGAACCTGGTTGACTTCTTTGAAACAGTCACCAAAGCCATAGATGAAGGGAAGGTAGTCCACACAGCCTATCTGGACCTTGCAAAGGCATTTGACACAATACCCCACTCGGGCATCATAGATAAGCTATCCAGCTTAAATATAAACCCCTATGTCACAAGATGGGTCGCAAACTGGCTCAAAGACAGAATCCACAGAGTGAGAGTTGCTGGAGCCATGTCAGACTCGAAACCGGTCACAAGTGGCGTCCCACAGGGTTCTGTCCTGGGACCACTCTTGTTCAGTATATACTTTTCCGAGGTACAGGCAAACATGGAAGGACTATGGCTCACCAAGTTCACAGACGACTGCAAACTGGGCGCCATAATCAACTCTCCAGCTGACACAAACATCCTTCAAAAAGGTCTCACAGAGACAGATAACTGGTGCCAGCGCCATGGTTTAAAGCTAAATGCCAAAAAATGTATAGTCATACCCTTTGGCAAAAACAATGTGCCCACAAATTACCACATAGGCGGAAACCCATTAAGTACAGAGAAAGTTATTAGGGACCTGGGGACCCAAGTTGATAGCAATCTCTCCTTTGAAAACCACATTGCCAAAGTGGTTAGAAAGACCTTCTACATAGCCTACCTCATCACGAAGGGTTTCACATCTAGATCAAGAGAGGTAATCGTGCCCCTTTATTCATCCCTCATCAGGCCCATCATAGAATACAATGCCCCTTTTGGGATGTACCTTACCCGACACCTGCAGCAATTAGAAAGACTCCAAAAGTATCTCACCAAGAGGATCAAGGGTCTCAAAAAGATGCCATATGCTGCTTGGTTAAAAAAACTCCAGCTCTACTCAGTTGCATACCGCCTACTTCGAGGCGATCTATGCCTGACATACAAAGCTATGTCAAATCCAGAATTAATGGACATGCTCCACCTCAGTAAATCTAAATCCCTTAGAGCCACACGCTCGAGGGACTTGAACCTCAGCACAGAAATAAATAGAACTTGCTGGAGGGACAGGTTCATAAGCCAGAGGCTCCCTTCGCTCTGGAATAGAAGTCCAGTTCATGTGAGGCAGAGCACCTCACTGAATCTCTTCAAGAAGAATCTCAATAAGTGGATGGGGGATCGTAGGTTTGTCCCAGGGATTACTCCCGTGTCACTATTAGACAGAGGCACAGTAAACTAAACCTTAAAAAGGGCACAGTATACTCAAATCAAGGGGTGGCGTAAGCCATACAGAATCGGGCTAGGCTTATAATTGCCCCAGGGCAGATAGCCTAGTATGAACCTATGAACCTATAATCTATCCAGTCATTGTCAGACATTACACAGCTCATTTAAATCATGCCTTTTTTTTAATCTGTGTTCCTCCTTTGCATGTACTGTTCCCACAATTCAGATTTTTTTCCTATGTAATTTGCTCCTACCCTTTCTAAAGATCCCAATTCCTGTTGTTTTATCTCTGTTACCATATTGACTACTTATAAAAAAGTTTGTTTAGACTTTGATTTCCATTTTCTAGTAATTGCTTTTTTTGGCAGCCACCATAATTAGACTCAGCAAGGCCTTACTATAGTGAGGCAATTCCGATTCTGTATCATAGCTCAAAAACCTTTCTTGAAAAATCGGAGATTGGTTCATTGATTAACTCAGACTTGCCATTGGGGTCCTTTTATTAAATAAATGTTTTTATTGGTTGATTAATTAATTGATTATTGAATAGAATTAATATTTAAGGATATTAGAGCCTTACTGTGTCGAGGCAGTTCCAATTAAGTATCATAGCTCAAAAATAATTTCCTTAGTTACACCAATTTGCTCACCCAGTATCTCTGACAAAGCAGTCTGCAGGGAATCTTTTAAGTCTGCCAACTCATTACACTCCCATAAAGTATGTTCCACTTACCTCTTTCTTCCCCATTACACCTCCAACATTTGCTGTCTACCTGAGGAAAATTCTTTGGAGTCTACTTGGGTTATAAAAATACCTATGTAAACACTTCCAAGCAAAGATTCTACATTTTCCAGACTTTGTTGAATATTTGGGAGACGTACATATATCTCCCCACTGTTTCTTTGTGAATTGCTTATTCAATCTCTCTTCCCAATCCTTTCTAACTTCCTCTGATTTTTATAGTTATCATGCAATATGTTGTAAAGCTCTACTAGTTATTATTTTTTTAATAGCAGCTTCTGTTCTAGATTCTACTAAAAACTCTACCGGTGCTGGTCATTCACTTAGGATCCCCCTATGTCTTTCTTTTTGCCTATACTCTGATATCAATCCTTGATAGTGAAGGCAATCACTATCCTGCAGTCCAAATAAATTCTTGGCCTCTTCCCTTTCCATTACCTTTCCCCTCTCTAATTATTTGCTCCCAATACCTTGGTTCTTTTATCAGTTTTCTCCAATAAATTCCAGTCCCCTCTTGCCTATTGTCTGTATCCTTAATTGTAGTCATCCCTATCAGCAGAATCTCCTTTCTCCACTCCCGTGTTGGCTTAGTTGTTAGAATACTTTCTGCTACTTTATGAATAAAATATTATGCATGGTTGTTGTTATTCTCCTTAAGGATCTACATCCAAAATCCCAGTCTCTCCTTGTTTCTTGAACTTCCCCCTCTATTTCAACATCATCCCTTTCCACTTTGAATTTTATGTTTCTGCTTGTGCTGTGTCTAGGAGCCTTAACTGTGTAGCTCTGAAATTCCCCTTCAAATCGGGTAATCCCAAACTGCCTTGTTCAATTGGAAGAATCAGCTTATCTCACTTGATACTTGCCATCTTCTCCTCCCAGATAAAATCCTTCATCTCTTTATTAATTGCTATCCACAACTTCTCCACTGGTTGATAAAAATATACCTCACCTGCGTATAAAACTAAAGGGACTAAAACATTTTAACTGCTTGTATGTTGCTATTCGTATCCATAAAACAAAGCTTCCAGTTTCTCAGTTTTTGTATTATCTTTTGTTTAGTCTCTTCCCACATATCCTTAACTGCTATACCAGAATCATTTTAATCTATACTCCTAAGGACTTAATTTTATCATGTCCCCATAAATATGTATATTGGTGAACCAATGTGTGTGTGGGTACATAATTTACAGCTACTGCCTTTGTTTTAACTTCATTAATTTTGTATCCCAAAAAGATCTAAAACTGTGTCAAAATGTTCCACAACACTGAAATGCCCTTTTCTGGTTTTATCACGTATAAACTAATGTCATCTGCAAGTAGAGCCAGCCTTTCTTGACTACTATACCAATTACATCCTTGAATTTCTGAGTCCCTTGTTTTCCTGTCTTGTTCCTCTGCTCAAACAGAAATTATCAGAGAGGAACCCACACTCTTTAATTTTTGCCTCCGATCCCCCATATATTCTCCTAATCAACATTATAATTTTATCAGGGAATGCAAATGCTTTCATTGCCCTGCTCATAAACTTCCAGCTTACTCTGTCAAATACTTTCTTTTTATCAAGACCCACCCACCAACAGTGGTATTTTCTTTCATTCAACTTCCCTTTGGATCATCAGTGTTCTGTTAATGTAAAATGTTTGCCTCCCCTCCACATAACCACGTTGATCCATGTCTGTCAATTTGGCATCACCTTTGCCATTCTTTTAGCCATTATGGACATAAACACTTTAAAATCATGGTTTAGGATTGAAATGGGCCTCTGTGAAGCTCAATCTGATGAGTCTTTACCCTCTTTAGGTATTACAGCCACCACTGCTTTCTTTCAGGAAGTCGGTGCTTCTCCTCCTCTTAAAATACTGTTAAACAAATCCTTCCAGATCTTTATCAGCTTTTCCCTCCTAGCTTCCAAACTTCCACAGGAATAATATTTATTCTTGGGGACTTTCCTGTTGATCGGGTATACATCACCATTTTTATCTCATGTCCTCCTATCCTATTAGTAATTGAGCCTCATCTCCCTCTAACCTTGGCATTTTTAATTCTCCATAAGCATTTCCATGTGTACCTTTTTTGATCTCCATATTTCTCTGCTGTATACAGACTTTCATAAATTTTCTGAAATATTTCTACTAGCTTTATGGACCACCAGTTATCTTCCTTGTTATAGGCTGTCTAAGCTTAGCGGCAACCCTTTCTACTTTCTGTTGCCTGAGTCATTGTGCTAATAGTTTTTGTGCTCTGGCATTATTATCAAAACAGTTGCTTAACAGCAATCTTCTAAACTCATGCATATATTTCTAGGTAAGCCTTTATTTTCTGCTTAGCACTCTGCAGTTGCTCTTCTTCTTGTTCTGTGAGATTCCCCAAAGCTTCCAGCCTCTCTTGTCAGCTTTGGGATTTTTGGTCTATTGACCTTTTTGGTTCAAAACCTTTGGGGTCTTTCTAATTGTTTGATATGTTTAGTGAGATATATGCACGCACACTTGTCCATAATGTATAAAGAATTTTTAATGTAATGTAAATTCATCATTGACAAGTGTGGTATTTTAGTTTTTTTTTTGGTTTTTGAATTATACCACAGATTATCCAGAGCACTTTTTTTTCTTTGTGGTTTAGTGAGATATATCCAAAGAGGGCAATTTACTGCATAATTTATATGATCATTGCTGAGTATAAGGGAGCAATCTCTTTAAGCCTTGATGATATTCCTTTGGTAATTAGCAGGTCTAAATAAAAGTATTTCCTGACAACCATTGTCACATTATGGTAAAAAAAAAATAGAAGCTATCAGCGCAAGTACCTAAGTCGCTGACTACATTTTGATTTTGTATGGTGCTCTGTCTATACAGTATAATGAGGAAAGGGGTTAGCCACAAAAAGTAATAATAGTACACATTTTAGGATATGTACGAGGGTAGTATGACAGCGGTGAGGTCTGCGATTGGAGTGATGGATGCATTTAATGTGGAGGTGGGATTACATCAAGGATCAGCTCTGAGCCCTTTCTTATTTGCAATGGTGATGGACAGGTTGACAGACGAGATCAGACAGGAGTCCCCGTGGACTATGATGTTTGCAGATGACATTGTGATCTGTAGTGAGAGTAGGGAACAGGTGGAGGAGATCCTGGAGAGATGGAGATATGCGCTAGAGAGAAGAGGAATGAAGGTTAGGAGGACTAAGACAGAATATATATGTGTGAATGAGAGGGAGGATAGAAGAATGGTGAGGATGCAAGGAGTAGAGGTGGCGAAGGTGGATGAGTTTATATACTTGGGATCGATAGTTCAGGGTAATGGTTGAGTGTGGAAGAGAGGTGAAGAAGAGAGTACAAGCAGGATGGAGTGGGTGGATAAAACTGTCAGGAGTGATTTGTGACAGACGAGTACCAGTAAGAGTGAAAGGGAAGGTCTACAAAAGGGTAGTGAGACCAGCTATGTTATATGGGTTGGAGACAGTGGCATTGACAAAAAGGCAGGAGTTACAGCTGGACGCGGCAGAGTTAAAGGTGTTAAGATTTGCGCTGGGTGTGATGAGGGTGGACAGGATTAGGAATAAGATTATTAGAGAGTCAGCCCAGGTTGGAAGGTTTGGAGACAAAACCAGAGAGGCAAGATTATGTTGGTTTGGACATGTGCTGAGGAGGGATGCTGAGTATATTGGGAAAAAGATGCTAAGGATGAAGCTACCAGGTAACAGGAAAAGAGGAAGGCCTAAGATAAAGTTTATGGATGTGATGAGAGAGGACATGCAAGTGGTTGGTGTGTCCGAGCAAGAAGCAGAGGACAGGAAGAAATGGAAACAGATGATCTGCTGTGGCGACCCCTAACGGGAACAGCCGAAAGAAGATGATGATGATGTGTACACATTTTAGTATTTAGTTTGAAACCATATGTACACCAAGGAGTTCATTCTGGAGGGCTTGGGTGTCGTAGGGTGACTTAACAACAACCCCCGTCTTGTAGTCATCTGCAGATTTTGTTAGCCAGAGGTCTTGGTTCTCTATATGGTGTTCTGAGAAGTTAATACCAAAAAGAACAGGCCACAGCACTTAGCCCTGAGGGACATTGGTGGTCACTTTAATACTTTCTGATAAGGCACATCCAAATTACTCTGTGATTCTGTTTTTCAGCCACTTTGCTATCCATCTACCCAAATATGGATTGATTTTTATAGCATTTAGCGTTTCTATGATGCCAGCATGAAAAATGACATTGAAAGCCTTGGCTAGGTCAGGATACTGCATGACTACAATGCTTTAGCCTATGTAACCTTTATAAAGAAGTTTACTTGATTAAACAGACAGGATCTATCCTACACAAAGCCAGACTGTTGGTGGTCAAGTCTAACAAGATTCTTGATATCACATTTTATGAGGTCAGTTGTAATAGGTCACATGACTTTGCAGATGAGGCTCGTAACGCTGATAGGTCTGTAATTACCTAGGTCAGTTCTAAGGGCACCCTTACTGAGGTGTCTCACCATTGCAGTGCACCATTCATCAGGGACAAAACCAGCAGCTAAACTTTGGTTAAACAGTTTAGGAGTGTGCCTGCAAGGGCATGTTGAACACTGTTAATTAAGCAACCAGATATTTTGTCAGACTGCATGGAGGAAATATTTTTTTTTTATCTTGGTAAATGATCGTTACAGACAACTGGGGGAGTGAAGGATTCAGATATTTTGGGACTTTAAATAGAAGTTTTGAAGGTGAATCCGGTACTAAATTTGTTTGCAAGACTTTTGGCAATGTCTAATATGTCATAACAGGAGGTATGATTATAAATAAGTTTTGACCACTGTAGTTTTTTTTTTCTTTTTCTAACAATGCTAAAGAAGGATTTATATTTATTTTTGACTTCAGAGGACAGCATGCATTCATGGACTTCTTTAGGAGACCTGATAGCATTCTTCGGTTTCTGTATAATGCTTTTAATATTATCCTTGAGGAAAAGGATTTGGGAGCTATTAAATAATTTAAGGGGTTTCTGTCTTCAGTTGTAGAGTTTAAATATGATAGTGGATCACCAGTGTAGATTGTTTTTGAATTTTCTGTGATACCATCATGCATTTTTCTAAACAGGTGTATAATTCCTTAGTGAAGCTTGCTGCTGTATTAAGGTCAGGGACAGTGCAGTCATAAATGAATGTTAATATTTTGTCACAATGTAGGTTGAAATTGGTTTGTGTGTAGTCCTTAAATTCATTGGAGTTTGCTGTAGAAGCTTTTGGGACTTTAAATCAGAAAGTCACAAACCTATGGTTCACTGAGGAAGGTGATACCAGAGGAGTACTGCAAGAGGTGGTGTAAGAATCAGGTCAAGAATGCCATGTCTTATAGTAGGTTTATTTACTAACTGCTCAAGGGAATTTTTGTTCATTAAGTCTAGGAATTTTTGGGCATATCCTATATTGGAAATATAGATATCCCATTTTATTGAAGTGCTGTTAGTCACCCAAAGCAAGGGAAATTTTGTTAATATGGAAATAATTTAGAACACTGAGTAATCTCACATGGCCATCACGGGACAAAGAAGGTGTTTTAAAGGGTATCCAGTATCTGTCAGCTTGTGATGACATAGTCGACAGACCTCGATGTTTTGCCAGAGATGGTCTTCATCTGTCACCCCTGGGTTTTCAGTTACTGGCTAAGGCTCTTGCCACCCTCATAGTGCCTATTTTAGGCAGTGTCACAAGAACAAAATTCCAGACATAAACATACCCTCTAAAAACAACCTCAAGGTTATGCTGCTAAATGCTAGGAGTATAAACCAGAAACTGCATTCACTGGAAGCAATCCTCACCTAGGAAGATGCTGACATTTATGCAGACACTGAGACCTGGTTTAAGGCTGCAGAGAGCACACAAAACATTTAACCAAGACCCATCCACACAATATGTTATTCCAAAGTTAACTGTCTTCTTTTTAAAATAGGTTTAATGCTTACTGCTGTATTTAAACCTGGAAAACAATCATCTTTTAATGATCCATGAGTATTCACATGTTTCTAACTCATTATTAAGATCCCCCATTTTCTTCTTCTGTCTGATGCCAATCACTCTTACAGCAGTAAGCATTAAACCTATTTTAAAAAGAAGACAGTTAACGTTGAAATAACATCTTGTGTGGATGGGTCTTGGTTAAATGTTTTACTTATTTTATGGCTACACTGACTTTCACTAACATTTTCCCTTATTTGTGTCTTTAAACTGATGTACATAATACAACTGTGTCATTTGATTAGTTTTATGGTTTGAATTTGGTATTAAAATGAAGGCATTTGATCTCTTTTTTTACACACTGATGAAGGGTTGATCCCAAAAGCTTTGTGATTTTTTTTCCTGTTTGGAATAAACACTGCATTTTATCTCAACTTTTCCAGGCTTTGGATTTTTTTACTACTGTTTTGCATTTTGTATCCTGCCTGGTTTATCTACGTGCTGTTCTTGTTTCTTTAGTACATTGAACTTGAACCAGAGTCTGGTGTTGAGAGATGGAGATGAACAGGAAGAAGACCAGCAACACTAAAATTAATAAATAAATATGAGATTATGAAGTATCACTCACATTTTAAAAGATGGCTTTGCAAGAAAAAGTGGCTGAGAAAGACTGGACTTTTGTTGACTTTGTTAAGCTTGTGCATAGACTGTAAAACATATATTCCACTTTATGTCATTAATGTTTAGAAAGACACTAAAATGGAAAAAAGTAACTGTAGGTAAAACATTTTTGTTCTTAATAGTTTTTATATAAAGCATTTCATGATAGCAACTGCATGTTATATAGTAAACCAGACTTCTGTAGTATATAATCAGGGGTGTTTTAAGTATGGGGGTGAGTTTCTTCAGTGATTGCTGAATGTGATAATGATATCAAGTACTTTTTTTCAGTATATAGGCATTACAATGTAAAAAAAAGAAAAAAGTTGGACAAAAGCAAGTTTAAGTTAATATGCTGTAATTGTGAGCTGTTGGGCTAGGGGGTGGGCGTAAAAGTGCACTGATTGTATTATATGTAGGGCTGAGATGTTTTCTCTTATTTTTGCAGAGGTGAATGTATTAATGCTCTTAGCTTAATCTAAAAACAACTGTTTTCTATAAGCAAGTAGGCTTGAAAAATAAGACAAAATGATGAATGCCATGATAAGTGCTAAGCTTTTTGCATATACAATGATATTAGCATGTGTTTTCCTTTAGCAAATCTCCATTGGGTTAAGAAGTCTGTAGCTAAAGGCAATTGTACATTCTGTTCCTGTGTTTCCATGGACATGGGCTGCCTGCAGATGTGAGCAATTAATCTTGACAGTTCTGAGCATTGTTTTTGCAAACTTAAATGGTATAAGGGCAAGCAGTTCAGTAAAAGATAAAGTTTGAAATTACTGGAAGTGAAAATTCACCCCGGGGATCATTTCTGTGGCACTGCTTGACATGGGCACAGGAAAATAATTTTCTTGGGTGGCGAAAGTCAGGGAACCTTTTTGGCTAGGCTTGTATAGACCCCAGAACCGATAGCCTAGTACCTACCTATGAACCTATAAATAAGAGATATCAGCTTCTTTAGCAGCCTTAATACGTACATCAATGCATTTAATAGAAAAGTTTATAACTTATGTTTTATTTAAAGGTAGCCAATGCACATTTTCTTAAGACTAAAAGTTGATGTTTTCTGAAAGCATACATGCTATTTTTCACATCTGAGTGGAGAATAGAGATAAGAAAAGGACAGACAGCAATCAATGTATGTGGGAGCGCAGGCTATAACATGCACTTTAGCATGGACAACCTTAATTTTTAAGTTAGATAATTCCTGTGTGTGCAGCTGTCAATTTGGGACAATTGTTCCTATCAGGAGGGTTAAACTTCATTGTTTGGTTTGAAGATGTATATAGTTTTGTGTGCTTGTTCTAAATTAGTGGATTATGGGGGTGTTCTGAAAATGTATCTACTTTTTGTTTGAGGGTTTTAATCAAAACAAAAAGTCTTGAAAAATGTGACATAGGTTCAAATGAGATGGAAAGAAACAACTGTATAAAAGATCAATCTACCAAACATTAGTGTGTGCAAGTATCACAATTGTTGGAAATACACATTCAAAAAAGCTGTCATGTATAATAAGTGGGGTCAATAATTTCTTATCAAAATGGCTATACAGTCCATATTACTTTGAACATAAATGGCCTTACAGGTATAGTCAAAAACGCAAGAGTAGTGAATTATACTAAGAAATACAGAATGCAAATAGCAATGCTGCAGGAGACACATTTGGAAAGACATGAGCATGTGAATTTGACAAAGAAAGGATTTCAGGATGGATATTCAGTACAGCATAAGTGACAAAGGAAAAGGGGAGTAATTATACTAAATGCTAGAGGAGGAGCTCCAATAGTGACAGAAGAAGAAAAATAGATATAATGGAAGATTTTTGGTGATAAGGAGCAATGGAGAAATATTATGCTGGCATCTCTTTATGTTCCGCCAAAAACTGCCATTATGGAGTTTAAGAAAATCTTGGGAGAAATAATCAGCTTTCAGCAGGGAATATTACTTATAGATGGGGACTAATATTTGATCTGGAACAGTGAAGATGTATCTGAGGGACCTAGAAGCAAAAATATAACAAAAGAGAGTAGATTTCTGAAGAAATTTATGAAAATATTTGGTGTGCAAGATGTGAATTCAGTAGTAAGAGCTCAGAGAGAATGTATATAACCCAATTCAAGTGCAACTTGGACAATTGGATTGGAAACCGGAAATTCAGCTATGTCTCTAATGGACACAGATAACCTGTAAATGGTTCATCTCCCAGGCCCATGCTTACACTTATCAAGGGTATCAGAACTTGTCAGAGATTTGGGATGCATGGCTAGGCTTAAAAATGCCCTTGTGGTCATTAGCCTAGTAAACACCTATGAACCTATTACTCCCCAGGGCACAATAACTGGGCTTGTCTAGAAAGAAATTATATTTCACAGGAACATGTACATTTAATTAAAAGCTTCAACACATATCCAGTAACTATTTAAGATCATGTACCAATAAAAACTAGGATAAAAATAGAGGGCAATGAAGTAAAACGGAGACACTGGCGCTTTCCTACCTAACTGCTAAAAAGAGAGGAATTTAAAGAATGGGTAATGGAAATTATCTGAGAGTTATTAGGAAAGACTGAAATTTCTTCAAAAGTTATAGCTAGTGAGTAGGATACAATGAAAGTGGAGTTTAAGAATAGGATAGAAATAAAAGAAAAAAAAGAAATGTTTTGGAAGAATAGGAATTACTTAGAGGGGCTGACAAAGGCTAAATGTATTGCAGAATAAGGGGAATCTCTGAGAACAACAGGAAGTGCAACTGTAGAGTGCCAAAGAGAAAATAAGGGAGTATCTGGATAATATGCATGAGTTTAGAAAGATTGCTCATAAGCAACTGTTTTTTGATGATAACTCCAGAGCACAAAAACTTTTGGCACAATGACTTAGGCATCAGAAAGTAGAAAGGGTTGTCGCCATACAATAGGGAGCCAATAACAAGAAAAATAACCAGAGATCCTGAAGAGGTATTACAGATATTTCAGAAATTTTATGAAAATTTGTATACAGCAGGGAAATATGGAAAAACTGATTTTGATTTGTTACAACCTGGGGGGCTCAACAATGAGCTTCTTATGAAATATTTGATCGATAGGATTTTATGTAATTTTATATATTATAATTATTATAGTTGAATATTAATGCAATAGGGTGTATTTAATTTAAATTAAATTAATTTATGATAAGTATGTGTTTTTGAAGTGGGAATAATAGCAATAATACATATATATAGATCTTGTAATGTTTGTACATATAGTATATTTAGTAGCAATGGTCTTGTTTCTTTAAGAATTTTGGAAATTGAATACTTGCTTAATTGGTTTTGACATATATTTGCATGTCTGAGTGCTTTACAAACTTTTGTACCTAGAAGGTGGAGTTCAGTGTTTTGTGGTTCGTTGTTCTTTTATATAATAAAATCTGCTTCTGGGTGCCTAATGTGAGTAGAATTTAAATATGGAAGTCAAGAAAGAGCACAAATGGAAACATTTATGGAAAACTTAAGTATGCCAAGGCTAGAGGTAGATGAGGCTCAACAATTAACAGTTAAGATAGGAGGAGTTGAGATAAAAATGGTGATGTATAATCAATCTGCAAGAAAGTCTCTAGAAGTAGATCATATCCCTGTGGATGTTTGGAAGTTATAAAGAAAGAAAGTGTTAAAGATCTGGTAGATTTTCTTTAACAGTATTGTAAAAGGAGGGGAAGCACCAACATTTTGGAAGAAAACTTTGGTGGCTTTCAACTTTAAACCATGATTACAACATGATTATATCTATACTAACTAAAAGAATGGCAAGGGTGTGGCCAAAATTGACAGATTAGGATCTATGTGGTTTTGTGGAAGGGTGGCAAACATTTTACAACATTAATAGAATAACGGTGATCTAGAGGGAAGCAGACTGTAGGAAAATACCACTGCTGTTGGTGGGTCTTGATATAGAGCAAAAATTCAACAGAGTAAGTTGGGATTTTATGAGTAGGACAACGGAAGCATTTGCATTTCCTGTAAGATAAATTACGAGGATATATGAGGGCTAGGAGGCAAGAATTTAGGATGGTTCCTCTCTGCTAAGTTGTGTCTGAACAGAGGAACCTCTTTCCCCTTTATTATTTTTTTATATTTAGAGCCATTGGCAAAGAAAATAACAGACTCAGAATTCAGGGATATCGTTGGTATGGTAATCAAGAAACGTTTGCTTTATTTGCAGACAATATTATTTTGTACCTGTTAAATTCAGAAAAGGACATTTCAGTGTTGTGAAACATTTTGAGACAGTTTCAAGTCTTTTCAGGATATAAAATTAAATGAAGATAAAACAAAAGCTATAGCTGTACATTATGTACCCACGCATGAATTTGTTCAGCAATACCCACATTTATGGGGACACAATAATATGAAGTATTTAGGAGTATGGATTAAAAAGGCTTCTGTTATGGCAGCTAAGGGTGTGTGGGAAGAGACTAAACAAGAGATAATACAAAACACTGAGAAACTGGAAGCTCTTGTTTATAGATATGGATAGTAAGATACAAGCAGTGGAAATGTTTTAAATCCCTTTAGTTTTATATACAGGTTAGGCATATTTTTACCAAACAAAGGAGAAGTTATGGACAATAATTAATAAAGGATTGAAAGACTTTATCTGACAGGGCAAGAAGCCAGGGGTTAAGTAAGATAAGTTGATCCTTCCAATAGAGCAACATGGTTTGGGATTATCTAATTGGAAGGAATATTTTAGAGCTACACAATTAAGGCTCATATACACAATAGAATCAGAGAGTTATAATTTAAAGTGGAAAGGGATGATGATGAAGTGGGGGTGATTCAAGAAATAAGGAGAGAGTGGGATTTTAGATGCAGATCCTTAAGGAGAATATCAGCCATACATAATATTGTATTCATAAAGTAGCAGAAAGTATTTTAAGAACTAATCCAACATGAGAACGGAGAAAGATTTTGCCAATAAGGATGACTGCAAGTAGGTGTACACAGAATAGGCAAAAGGAATTACTGAAGAAAACTGGCAAAGGAACCAAGGTACCGGGAGCAAATACCTATAGAGGGAAAGGTAAAAGAGTTGGATGAGGACATGAAGACATTTGGCCAACAGGCTAGAGGCTGCCTTCCCTACCATGGATTGAGATCACAGTATAGGCAAAGAGAAAGGGATAGGGGAATCCTAAGTGAAAGACTTGCTCTAGTATAGATTTTACTTGGATCTAGAATAGAAGCTGCTTTAAAAAAAGATAATAGAGAATATAAAATATTGCATAATAACTATAAGAATTAATCAGAGGAGGTTAGAAAAGACCGGAAAGATAGACTTGAAAAACAATTTGCAAGAGAACAATGGGCGGACATATGTATGGCTTCCAAAAATGCAACAAAGTCCAGAGGATTTAGGATCTTTGTTTGGAATTGTTTGCATAGGGATTTTTAGACCCCAAGCAGATTTCAAATAATTTTTCCTGAGACAGACAGAAATGTTGCAGGTGTGATGGGGAAGAAAGAGGTAACTGGGAACATATGTTTTGGAACTCTAATGAGTTGATAGATTTTAAAATTCCCTACACAGCACTCTGCCAGAACTATTTGGTGAGCAAATGACTGCAACTAACGAAATGATTCTTCTGAGCTGGGACACAGATCTAAATTGCCTAAACAAAGTAAGGTCTTATTTTTTTCTGTTGCCTGCCAAAAATGCCATTACTAGAAAATTGTATTATTTATTTATTTATTTTACATTTGTTACCCGGGTTAGTCTGGCTGAACTTTTGGCTCATTTTCAGCAGAGACCCGGGGGTCTCTGCTTAAAATAGAAATTAAAGTCTAAACCAACTGTATTTGAAGTATTAAATATTATAAAAGAGATAAAAGAACTGAAAGAGGAATCTATAGAAAAGGGAAGGAGCAATTAACATAGAAATAAATGGAAATTCTGGAAACAATTCATGCAGAATAATGCTTATGAGGAGGAAGAAGAGAAGTGAGGTTTAAGAGAAGGCAGGAATTTAGCAATGTATTTAATGTTGGACTGATAGTTTCAAGGAAAAAAGATATGTGATGTATAATGCATGGAAATGTTAGTATAGTTTGTTTTCTTTCCTGTTAATGTGTGTTTGCCAATGTCTCAAGTGATAATTTAATAAAGGTGTTAAAAAGACCTGTGGAGTTCAAAAGCAAGACATGTAGAGTTCAGCCTGGGCATCCTATGCTTGACTTGAGTTCACAGGACTCCTACTCATGCCTCTCCCATGAACAGAAAACCACCTACTGCAAGGTGACTGCATCAGTAATAAAGCATGTGCCCTTTGTCAGTACAAGACTGTGACAAGGTCCTACAGAACAGGACAGCATGTACACTTTCCATAATTCTGGGAGTAACCTTTTTCTACTTCAAAAGACCTGCTTTCTCATATTTCCTGGTAGCTGCCCCATCAAGATAGATTATCTGTGCCCTCTTGCTTTCAGAGGAATGAGCCTACTATCTCAGAACAACCTCATGGAGCTCACCTCAATCTGAGAGAGACAATGGTATTTCATCTGGATTTCCCTAGGCAAGAACTTCATACAGGACAATTAGAGCAAGGATAAGAAAGGATAAGGGCAGGGGGAGGTACCTGAAACCCATGCAAAAACCAACACTGGACACGCAAGACTTTTTTATAAGATACTTTGTCTTTGCACACTCTACAAAACACCTGTCTTCCATTATATTATGGAGACTGCCTCAATGTGTCAGATTACATTGTAGAATGCTCTTAAGATCTTCAGAGACACTAAGCTAGTACCTTAGGTCATCAACATAAAACTTATCTTGGCCACATTATAGCATTTCTTTTTTAGTATTCTCTATGCATGGACTTTACAAAAAGACACTTGAGAAAGAGAAAGGATAAAACTGAAAAGAAGAAACTGAAGCATCATGCAAAAGTCAGCAATTTTGCATGGTAACCTGAGACTGTGTACAGTTCATGAAACTAACCTTGGCTCCATGCCACTGTTCAATAGAGGAGTGCATGCTGCCAATCCCTAATGCCAGCCCCATGATTCAAGATGGTATAACATTGTTGTTGCCAAGAGTGCAGAGTCTAATGCCCAAATATGAGCCATATTTCTCCATCAACAGCCCTAGGAGAACTGCATAGTCTTCTACCAGGTGCTGACTCCTGGTCCAATAGGGTCTAATAACACTATCAGAATGAGGCTGTATGACCTGAAAGGTTGCACAGTCAGCTTAATTTTTCAACATACCTACTAGGAGGAACATATATATTACCATTCCACCTGCACACACCCCTGAGTTCAAAACAGTCGAACACTAAGGGACTTCCAAGATGGCTGCACATTGAGTAACAGCTAAATTCTGGCTATCCCAGTGTGAAAACAGAAACTTAGCAGAGAAAGCCAGTGGACTTAGATTTCTGGGTAAATTTCAGTAACTTGCTAGTAAGTGCACTGCTTGGATGCCAGGAAAAAAAATACAGAGGACCTGAAGGAAAATCAACTACAAAAGGTGACAAAACACACTGACAGGGAAAAGTACTGTAGCTCTTCAGCAAAAAGCAGTGCAAGCTCCAGATGTGGCTTCCAGTAATACAGGGGAACTGTCTAAAATAAATGAAACACTGATGGATTGTATCAACACAAACAGTAAAAGGCCAGAAAAAATGGTGAAAGCTTTAAACAGATATTCAGATAAGGTGAGAAAACTGCAAAACTCAGAGGTTGAAAAGAAGAAAAGACTGGCTGAATATGAGACTGCACAAGAAATGTTTAAAAAAATAATAGAAGAAAGAGTATGTAGGGAAAACCTGTCATTTTCTGCTGTACCTGATAAGCTGGAAGGAATGGACTGTATTCATTTTATGAAAGCACAAATAAGCAACTGGACTGGCATTCCACAAAAGGAATTGTTAATTGAAAAGTTACATTGTGTGTATGCTCCAAACGTGGCTATGAGAAAATAACCTAGACCTTTAGTAGTAAAGATGCAATCTTACCAGCAGAATTGATTTATTTTATTTTACATTTGTTTACCGGAAGAGTCCGTCTGGGCAAGTTGCCCATTTTCAGCTTAGACCCAGGGAGGAAATCTCCACACAATACAAGATTAACAATACAGAGACAGACACATGCAAATGTATTTAAAAATGTACAATGCAAAATATGCATAGGAAATTATCCATAGAGAAAAGCATCAAACAGTGCAAGATTAGCAATACAGTAACTTGCACATACAAATATACTTAAAATATACATGCAAAATATACATAAGAAATTATCCATTGAAATTTGAGGAGAAAGTAGTTAGAAGGAAATAAACCCTTATCTCTCTTAAAGAATAATTGTAAGATCAAATGAAACACTTGACAAATAGACAAAACCAGTATCTGTGTGTATATATACATAATATGTGCAACTGCCTTTGTGAGGTATCTGGGGTACAGTGAGATATTTGATCTAGTGGGAGGTTATCCTGAGTCTGAACAGGTACACTTCCATGAACTGGTTAAGTAGGACCTGAGAAGGTTTTTAAACTTATGTTTATTATCTAGGATCCAGATTTCTGGAGGAAGGGTATTCCATATTTTTGCAATGGCACTAGAGTACAGGGAGTCACCTGAACAATTCCTGCTTTTGGATATTTCAACTAGTGCTTTGTTGGTGGATCTTAGAAGATGATTGTTAGTGTAGTGATTTAGTAGGCCTTGTAGAATTGGATTTTTTTCAGGGTGGTATAGGATCTGATGAGCAATTGCAAGCTGGTTATAAGTCAGTAAACTTGGTAGTTCTAGCCCGCATAGTTTGATTGTTAGACAATGGTGGGTCCTAAAAGTTGAGTCTTTAGCAAACTTTGCAATTTTGTTATAACAGCTGGTTAATTTATTTAAGCCTCCTTTGTTTAGAGAGTAGGTGGGTTTTTGTGATGGTGGCTCTATTATTATTGGTGAGGCAGTTTTTGCACCTGTGCAGGGCGCCGATTTGTTTGGACTTTTGTTATTGTCTGTGCGATATGTTTGTTGAATTTCATGTTGTTATTGAGTTGATTCTGACAAAACTGTGGCAGAAGGACAAATTACTAAAAGTGGAAAACAGCAGGGTTTTTGTGGAGAATGACTACTCATTGTACACCAGGCAGAAGAGGAGTAACTTTATCCCATTCTTCAGGGAATGTCAAGAAGCTGGCATTAAATTCAAACTGCTGTATCCAGATATCTTCAAATTAGTTTTTCCTGGAGGAACAAAACTATTTTTTTGATGAAGTACATGCTAGGGAAGAAATACAAAAGTTTGCCCAACAAAAAGTGAGCTGTGAAAGAAAAGGAGATTCTGCTGCTTTTTCTGGCAATAAAGACCACAGAGACATTGTGCCAGTGAAACATTTTCCAGTGTTTCAATGGAAAATGCTTGAAAAAGGGAAAAAAGCTCAAGAGCTGACTAGAAAAATTGAGAGTATGTTGGAAATGAAGCAGAGACAGGGTTTGGTAAAATGAGATGATCAGGAATAGAACAAGAATATCTGGAAAAACTGGACTTTCTTGGATTTTGTTAAACTTGCAGGGGACTCTAAAGCATATACCAAACTTCATGTCATTAATGTTTGGAGAATAAAATCAGTAACTTGGAAACTGTCAAATGTTGGATTACAAATCAATACTTATATTTGTAAAACATGACAGAACAAGAAAATGTGGAAATATTGGACTTTGTTAAACTTATAGGGGACTCAAAAGTATATGCCCTACTTCATGTCATTAATGCTTGGAAAAATATTTAGGAGAGGGAAAGAGGAGGGAGAAAGTTAACTGTAAGTGATACAGTTTTTTTTCTTAATAGTACTATTCAAATAGTACATGATTTTCTTTGCACATTATAAAGTTTTTTTCTGTTATTTTTAAGTGTAATGGGGGATACTAATGTAAATAGGTGCTCCTTTTTTCTTCTTGTTTCTTTTTCCCTTCTTCTCTTGTTCTTCTTGTTCGGTTTTAAGAAATGTAGGCACTGTAATGTAAAAAAAAAATCTGGTTAAAAGAGCATGACAAAAGAAAAATTAGTGTACTTTTTCTCATTCTTGCATAGGGGAATGACTGGGTTAAGGCCATTAGCTTAATATAGTAACAAGTTTTAAGAGAAAGCAAATAAATGAAGAAGAATATTGAATATTATAAGTTTTTTTCTAGTAAACAGTTTTGCATCTGGTTTTCATGTCTCTAGAAGACAATCTGACAAAAGAGAAATGGCTTGGAGAAAATGTTTTCTGAAAGCATTCAAGTGTTTCCCAGCTGAGAGAGTTATAAAGATAAGACAAAACCAGACAGCACTTAATAGAACTACAGACTATACCATGTGTCTTAGCATAGATAACCATTATTTTAGCTCGAATCTATGTGTGTGGCCATCAGTTTGGAACATTTGTTTCAATTAGGAGGATAAAACATCAATATTGGAAGATGTAAATAGTTTTGTGTGTTATTATTAAATTAATAAGTCTTAGGGGGGTATTGGGTGTGTGTGTGTATTTTTGTTTGAGGTTTTTCAATAAAACAAAAAGTTCTGTAAGATGTGGCATAGGCTCAAATGGAGATGACAAGAAACAACTGTATAAATGATTAACCTGCCAAACAGTACACACATGTAGCACAAAAGATGAAACTAGACATTTAACAAAAAACTGTTATACATAAAATGTGGGAATAATAATCTCTCAAGAATATGATTTTTTCTATATGTCTTTAAACATTAATGGCCTCACAGCTAAATGCAAAAAAGAAAGAGTAGTGAGCTATATTAAAAATGTAGAATGCAAATAGTTATGCTACAGGAGACACACTTGGAAAGAACTGAACATGTGAATTTGATAAAGAAAGGTTTTCAGGATGGTTATTCAGTGGAATACCTGGGGCAAAGGAAGAGAGGAGTACTTACATTAATAGCAAGAGGAGCTCCAATAGTAGCAGAAGAGGATAAAAAGTCAATAAAGGTAGATTTGTAGTAGTAGGGGGCTACTGGCAAAGGAGGAGGATTAAACTGGCATGTATTTGTATTCCACTGAAAACTGCTATAATGGAGTTTAAGAAAATTCTGGGAGAAATAATCATCTTTCAGAAAGGAATATTACTTATAGGTGGGGACTGGAATTTGACTTGCAATAGTGAAGATGTGTCTGGGGACCCAGAAGGGAAAATATAACAAAGAAGGGTAGATATTTAAAGAAATTTATGAAAATATTTGGCATGGAAGATATGAATTTAGTACTAGGAGTTCAGAGTGAATTTATATATTATTCCCCAAGATACAAAAACTGAGCTAGGCTTAACAGAATTTATATTTCATATGAACATGTGCATTTAATTGAAGTCTTGATACATATCCAATAACTATTTCACATCATGCACCAATAATAATTAAACTAGAAACACAGGATAATGAAATAAAAATGAGACACAAGTGTTTTCCCACTTATCTGTTGAAAAGAGAGGAATTTAATGAATGGCTAGTAGAAATTATTCAGGAACTATTAGAGAAGATAGAAATGTCATCTGAAAATGTACCTAGGGAGTGAGATAAAATTAAAGTGGAGTTTAAAAATAGGGTGGAAATAGAAGAAAGGGATATATAGTTAAGAAGTAACAAGGATTATTTAGGGGGACTAAACAAATCTTAAAGTATTACAAAATAGGGGGAATCTCACAGAACAAGAAGAGGAGCAACTGCAGAATGCTAAACAGAAAATAAGGGATTACTTTGATAATATGCAGGAGTTTAGAAAGATTGTTGTTAAGCAACTTTTTTTTGATAGCATCCCTAGAGCACAAAAACTTTTAGCATAACTACTCGGGCAACAGAAAGAAGAAAGGGCTGTCACCAAGCTTAGGGAGCCTATAACAAGGAAGATAACAAGGAATCTTGTAGAAGTATTAGAAATATTTCAGAAATTATATGAAAGTCTGTATAAAGCAGAGAAATATGGAAATGAAGAAAAGGTACAAATGAAAATGTTTATGGAATAATTAAATATGTCAAGGTTAGAGGTAAAGGGGATTCAATTACTACCAGTTAGGTTAGGAAGAGGGAAGCTAAAAATGGCAATGTATAACCAATCTACAGGAAAGTCCTCAGGAATAGATGGTATTCCTGTGAAAGTTTGGAAGCTATGATGGAAATAAATTGATAAAGAACTGGAAGGTTTTGTTTAACAGTATTTTAAGCGGAGGAGAAGTACGAACATCCTGGAAGAAAGTGGTGGTAGCAGTAATACCTAAAGAGGGTAAAAATTCATCACATCCAGCTTCATACAGGCTCATTTCAATACTAAACCATGATTATAAAGTATTTATGTGTATAGTGGCTAAAATAATTGCAAAAGTGATGCCAAAATTGATAGATATGGATTAATGTGGCTTTGTGGAGGAGAGGCAAACATTTGATATCATTAACAGAACACTGATGGTCCAGAGGGAAGTAGTATGTAAGAAAATACCACTGTTGGTGGGTCTTGATGCAGAGAAAGCATTTGATAGAGTAAGCTGGGACTTTATGAGCAGAGCAATGGAAGCATTTGCTTTCCCTGATAAAATTATGAGGTTGATTAGGAGGCTGTATGAGAGATAGTAGGCAAAAATTAAAGTGGGTGGGGTCCTCTCTGATAATCTCTGCTTGAGCAGAGGAACCAGGCAGGGGTGTTCTCTCTTTAAATAGAACTGGAAAATTCCAAGAATTTATTTGGACTGCAAGTTAGAGATTGCATTCCCTATCAGGGATTGAGAAAGTCTAAGCAAAGAGAAAGAAACTGGGGGGGGGGTCTTAACAAAAGACCAGCACTGGTAGAGTTTTTAGAAGAATCTAGAACATAAGTTGCCATTAAGAAAGGAATAATTAGTACAGCATTAAAATATTGCATGATAAATATATGAATCAATCACAGGAGTTTAGAAAGGATTGGTAAGAGAGATTGGATAAGCAATTCACAAAGAAACAATGGGGAGGATATATGTATGTCTCCCAAATATGCAACAAAGTCCAGAAAATTTAGGATCTTTGCTTGGAAGTGTTTATATAGGTATTTTTATATCTCAAGTAGACTTCAAAGAATTTTTCTTTGAGTAGACAGCAAATGTTGGGGGTGTGATGGGGAAGAAAAGATAACTGGGAACATAATTTCTGGGAGTGCAATGAGTTGGCAGACTTTAAAGATTCCCTGCAAACTGCTCTGTCGGAGATGCTGGGTGAGGAAACTGGTGTAACTAAGGAAATTATTTTTTGAACTATGATACTGAATCAGAATTGCCTAGACATAGTAAGCCCTTGCTGAGTCTAATTATGATGACTACCAAAAAAAGCACTTGCTAGAAAATGGAAATCAAAGTCTAAACCAACTTTACTAGAAGTAGAGAAGATAGTAACAGAGATAAAACAACTGGAACTGGGATCTTTAGAAAAAATTAGGAGAAAATTACATGGGAAAATGGGAATTGTGGGATCAATACATGCAGCTGAGGAACAAGGTTTAAAAGAAGGTAGGAAATGAATGAGCTATGTAATGGCTGACTGACAATGGCTGGATATAAGTGATGTACAATATTTGCAACTACTATTGTGTCGGCATTGTTTGTAATTTATGTTTGTAACTGAGAGTGTGTCGGTATGGTTTATATTCATTAATATACATGTAAGATTGTCTATGTCATACATGATAATTTAATAAAGATGTTTCTTGTTTAAAAAAAAACAGTCAAACACTACTTTCATCAAAACTATAAGATAAGAGAGGACCAGAGTCACATCTTGGCTTTGTACCACAACCTCAAAGAAGAATATCTACAGTGATGCAACTCCAGCACTTATTCTTGGATTCAAGAAAATATGACACTGAGAAAAAGATAAGGTCTTGAAGGTTCTGATTTACACACTGGTCCTATGCTAAACTCCATGGGACAGTCATGAATATAAACAGACAGTTTCCTCTACATCTCCTGGTTTCAAATGGCCAGAATCCACTGTATCCAAGGCCAAATGGCCTGTGGGACACTCACCTTGGATCACTTTCACCACTACTAGGATGATATGCTACGCATTGACTCCCACATCTAGTTTCAGGTCTAAGACACCTACTGCTGCCCAGAAGGGGAATAAAGGTGGAGGTTTTCAGTTTACATCCAGAGGAGTCTCACATCAAGGCTGGTAAAGCAGCAGGATGCACTTGAGCTTATTCATGTCCGAATAACCATCAGAAAGGTTCTGTACCATATATTAGCTAGCTATAGAACTCACTCTATGCACAGGAAAGACACAGTGCCTGTCTACAAGAAATAAAATCACCCAGTATTAAACTTAATACCATTTTCTCAGGTGATCTAAACTATCCATCTACAAACTAGGAAACCTACACCACCACTTGTGGACAAGCACAGAGATTCCTCGACTTTGTCAATACAGATGCCCAGGAACAATTAGAGTACCCACTAGGAGGAATAACATCTTGGATCTTGTACTTACTAATATGGGAGCATCTTGCACCATCTCTTGCATATCTTCATCCCTTAGTAGATTTGAACATACCTTCCCCCAAGATACCTTTAGAAATGTCTATAAAACAAGCTACCTATACATGCAAAATAATGTTTTGGAGGAAGAATGAAGTTTAAGGGATGGCAGGAACTGAATGAGCTATGTAAAGTTTGACCTACAATGACTTGATAGATTATAACTGATGTATAATGTTGGCAATTGAAAATACGTTGATAATTTAATAAAGATTTTCTTGAAAAAGAAAATACCTAGTCCTAAGTGATAAGTCCTAATCCCCACCAAACAAAGTTAACTCGAAAAAACCACAGGAAACAGCAAACTCTTGAAAAACACAAAAACAGCCACTGAGTAGTCTCTGAAACACCAAAACGAACTTTAATATAGTACAGTATATTAAAGTTTGTTTTGGTGTTTCAGAGACTACTCAGTGTCTGTTTTTGTGTTTTTCAAAACTGAGTTAACTCCACTGAATACACAAAAATGTAGACTATCACACTATATGTTCATGTAAACCGCTGCATAGGAGCAGCTATACCCTGTAGGAACAAGTGCAGGGCAAAACCCAGAAACAAACCCACATGGTAGAACCATAATATCAACAAGCTTTATAATAAAAGGAAAATCATTTTGACCAAAAAATAAGAAGAGTAGTTCTCAGAATATTAGAACCCTTGTCACTGAAATAAATAAACAAACAGCTCAGGAGCTTAATAAAATACACCAAAGCCAAGTTTGAGCTACCCAAGCCAAAGACAATCACAAGGCATTTTTAGTTATATTCATAATCTCAAAAGCACATTGCAGCAATGCACTGAGCTGATTGTGAATGATATTACCCACACTGAGGCTGAAGATATAGTGAACCTACTGGCCAATAAATTTAGCTCTTACTTTACTCACTAACACTGTTCAATCTCAGTCTCCGTACAGGTGTTGTACCAAGTGAACGGAGAATAGCTGCAGTCATTCCCCTGCATAAGGGAGGACCTTCCACAGACCCAGGTGCTTACAGGCCTTAAGTCTGACCAGCAGGGATGGAAAGACTTATGGAACTAATTAATCAGATGACAGGCAACCTTCAAACACTGGACACATCTCAGTTTGGATTTTTCTAGAGCAGTCTGGTGGATGTTTTTGAAAAGGTCACCACAGCAATGGATGAAGACAAAGCAGTATACACTGCATACCTTGACCTGGCTAAAGCTTTTGACACAATTCCTCACTAAGGCATAGTAGAAAAATCTAAATAAACTGGAAATAAACCTCTGTGTCACCCACTGGATTGCCACCTGGCTCACAGATAGGATACAGGAAATCAAAAATAGGTGAAGTTACCTCCATAAAGAGACAGTCACCAGTGGAGTCTCCCAGGGTTCTGTGCTGAGACCTCTCCTGCTTGGCATCTACTTTTCTCTAGTGAAATTGAATACTAAAAGGATCTGTAAATAGATTTGTGTTATAACTTTTTTTTCTTGTGCATCAGAAATGTAACATTTGTAGAGATTTTCTCCCCGGGCCTCCACTAAAAATGAGCTTTCTGCAGAATCTGACTTTCCTGATCAACAAAGACAAATTTAATAAACAAAATAATTCAGCTACCTTGTGATAAAATTCAAAGCCCCCCCCCCCCAAAGCTGTGGCCGTATTACACTGCTTGGTGCTCTATGTATTTCTAAGGACACCTGGACAATTATTCAGGTATGTGTGGCTTGGTGCATGAAGGTCACAGGTGGCAAGGGTGGTGTAGTGTTGGCTAAGATGTGAGATGAAAGAACTGAGGGAGGTTTCAGTGACATGGATGTCCCTAAGCAGAATAGTACCTGTCTGTGACCAGGGCTGATGTGCTGCAAATGGGCAGGGAGTGCAGTGTGTTGGGGGCTAATTCTTGGAGCTGCTACCTGAGGAAAATTTCAAAGTTCTTCCCAGTAGTTGGGTGTAATATGGAAGTTGGATGTTTAAATATTTATTTATTTTCTGACCAGAGCCTCCAGGCAGTTATGTTTGTGTTTTGGCTGGTACCAGGAGTGTCCAGTGATATGATCAGTAACACAAGTGTGCCCAGGGATAGGATCTTAGGGGTCGCTAGAGTTATGGAAGCCCCAAGAGGAAAGGGCAAATATGAGTGGAGAATTGCTGTGGCCTGTTATGGAGAACAAATTGCTTCTTGGAAGTTCAATGCCGGAAGTTTGAAAGGGTGGAAGCAGCAACCAGCGACTACAGTTGAAAAGGTGCAGCTAGGCAGGAAGAGTAGATGGTGTGAAACTGGTGCCTTGAAAGTGAAGCTGCTTCAGCAGAAATGTAAAGTTTATGCTGGTGATTGGTGTGTGGTATGACCAAAGGTCTTAGTATTACTGTCAGGGTCACTAGGTCAGTTATGCAGGTATGTGTATGGATGCTGAGGGGTGAACAGCTGTGGTCCCTTGACTCCAAGGTGGTGCAGTTCTGGCCTAGGTTGGAAGCCCTTGGGAGACCCACAGTCATGGAAGATCCAAGGGGAAGAGCTCTTGTTTTGTTGCCAGGAAAAGAGTGCCACATTTGAGCATGGAGAGTATGGCACTGATGGTGGAGGTCAGGAATCTAGATGCTCCCTGGGGTGGGAGTGGAATCCATTTCATTGTTTAAAAGATTGCAGTGCTTAATGCTACACTAAAAGAAAACTGCAGCAGTGATTGGAAAATGGTGTTTGAGTAAAATCAAATGGTTCAGGGTGTCGGTGTCATGACATGTGGTGACTTCATCTTAGGAAGATACTGAAATAGGCAGTAAGCTAGGTAGGGGTCCAGAGGATATTTTGCTACATCTGATGGAAAATTATATAGGTTTCATGCTGATTAGAGGTTTATTAGGAAGGATTACACAGAAAATTTTAAATTAATCATGGAAAACTGGCCAAGTACTAACATATGCTAGTCAGAAGTAGTACAGAGACTGAGCTGGTAGGAGGCTGCAAGATAATAATACAGTGGACAAGCTGCTGATGAGTAAGGGAAGCCTTCATATTACCCTTCCTTGCATTTAAGACTAAGTGGCCAGATGTGTAGGGGTTTAACTGTCATTGTAAGGGATGCTCGCCCTTACTTAGACCTGGAGACAGTATTATGTACGTTAGCAAATACACACTGCACAATGCTGAAACCCAAGAGCCAACAAAGATCCTATAGGATATTGACCATCTTATTGTAACATAAACCACCAATGACCACGTATTAAAAAACAAAAATAATTTAATGGAAATACAAAAACTTTCCTGGAATCCTAGGATAGTCTATTTTCAAAAAAAGAGTACTCTATTTCAGAAACATGTCCTTCCATCAATAAGTCATATAACGCCATGTCAACCTTTGAGTAAGCTATATTTAATTGGTTTCTTGATATTTCTTCATATTTTTCTGAAAAAAATATACTCTCCATCCTGTTGTTATAATCAATTATGTCCATTACCACCAACCCCCCCACCCTCCATGTCAGCAGCAAACCTTTGATGTGGAGGAAGGAATACCAGAGGACCAGCTCACCCATCTACTTGTAGGAGAAGGAATACTATCACCAATGCAGTAGTAGAGGTGCAGAAGGGAAGCTGGGCCACTAGTGAGGCAAAGGCATTCCGTATGGTGGAGGGGCAGCCATGTGATGAACAAATGTCAGCCTCACTATATACATAGGACATGATGTACCTCATCAGAGCCAAAACCTTGAGGAGCCACAATCCTTCATGTAAATAAGAAGATGAAGGCCCTAGGACACCCTAAAATTACTTATATCAATATACAGGTAGATGTGCAAGAGGAATGCTGAGACACGTGTAAAGAAGAGGCATCTTGTATCATGGAGAAGCAGCCATCTAGTGAAATAAGTCTTGCTGCACATTTGGGACATCCTGCACCTCATATCACCAAAGCATAGGCAGCCACAGTCTTCCATGTAAGTAGAGAGATGAAGATCCCAAGACACCTTGTCAAATGAATGCAAAGAGACCCCCCACTAATGCAAGGTAGATGTGTAGGAAGGGTGCTGGGTTCACAGTGAAGCAGAAGCATACCATACAATGGATAGGCAGGCATGTGGTAAATGAATGACAGCCTCAACTCATGTACAGGACATCCCATACCTCACCAGCTACAAATCCTGTGGCAATCATGCATACCTCTCAGCCTCTTAGAATAAGAAATCTGGACAAAGCCATAAATAAAAGTGGGACAAAGGCCCAGAAATAGGGACAATTTTTAGATATTGCTTTTACAAACTTGTAAAATTAATAGAACAGGTTTTGCATTACCATTAATTTTCTGATGGATATGAAATCTGAAAATCAAAGGTCTTGTCATTAATTTCTAACTTCAGTCTTTAATGATTTGCCACTAATTTGCCAGAAGACCACAGTTTTATGAAAAATGGACAAAAATATCAGGCCAAAATTTGGACATTCTGAAAAAATCTGTACAGCTGAGAAGTATGCAATCACAACTCCCTGCAAGTAAGTAGAGGCATAAATATCCTAGAGTGTCCTGCCAAACTCAGAGAGAGTCTCACCATGTACAAGAGACAGATGTTTCACCATGTCTCACCTTGAGGAAGACAGGGCAGCTCACACTAGGCTCCCACAGCACCCTAGCTGTGCATTCATGGGAGGCATCCCTCGGCAATGGGAAGGCATAATCAGGTGTAAGCCCCAGATTAACACAGGACCACAGTTAGTCATGTTCATTAACCCATGAACTTAGTGATTCACTACTCAGAGTTATGTTTTTTCTATCATCTTGTCCACATACAGAGATAGGAAGTAGGTAATGAGAACACCACCAACTGAAGTTAAGATGAGAAGTAGGTGAGGCTTCACAAATGCTGTCACAGGCACACAGCTTGAGATTACTGGCCTCAATACCATAGGATGGCATGCTCTCCTGCAGTAACCAGTGAGTCATCCTTTTGTGCAAAGACAGCAGTACACCAAAAATTGTGCATTTAAATTAAAACCTTATAGGATCCGACATGTTTTTGGATGCACCAGAAGACAGGACTTATGGGAACTGTTTGCAGTATCAGATAGGTGGCCTCACATACACAGCAAAGGAGCCTGAGCTATATTCCCTACCATTAAAGGCTCCCTCACAGTACTGCATTCTACAGATGACACCATGTTAATGCAACCTATCCATAGCTGGCCCCTCAAGCAAGTCTGTGGTAAGATGTCCTACAGCTGTGTCTCACACATACCCCACCATTAATTAAGATGAACACTCCTGCATGTCAGGGACAAGAGGGCAAGACCCTGTCAACCACTGTACATTAGGAAGCCAGAACAATGACAGTGGTTGCATGGTCCATTACAGAAGCTGTTCACACAGAGTAAGAGATACACCACCCATGGGACCACCAGAATAAGATCACAGTAATAATCCTTCCTTGAGTTCACCTTTGGAATCATTGTTATAAGTTTTTCTTCCTACAGGTAGTAAAGTTTGATCATCTTAGCACACTGCCAGTGATGTGGCCATTGTGAGGACCTCACTGAATCATTCAATCCACAGCAGTAATGGGTAGTGCATACAAAAGGACAAGACTTATTCAAAACAACAAACTGTCAACTGACACTTATCAAGAACTCATCATTTATTGGAAATAAATGTAACTCCCAGTTTCCATCAAAAACAGAATTCAGTTGTTTACAGAGATCTGTCAGAAAAAGTAGACACACATTCATCCATTCATTGTAGCATGCATGCTACCCTCAACATCTAAGCTAATTTTACATCCTATTAGTTAGAGACTACTGCAGGAGGCCACATAGTTAGCATGCAGGAGTTTTATTATTGAAGCAAACCATATAAAATCATTTCAATGGCAAATGGCCATGTAGCACCATCCACAGAAACAAGAAAGAGCTATCAACCTGTTCAGTTTTTCCATGTCTGGACCTAGTAAGGTTTCACATACTGAGTCAATTAACTCAGAAATCTCCACTCCTGGTAGTGCCCTTACATCATTTACTTTATGTTTCAGCATACAATCATCCTAAAGGCTTTGGTTTCCTATATGCTCCACGTTGGTTTCAGGGGAAAAATACCACATCATTTAGGGTCCTAATTACATCAATTCCTTATCATCTTTGATCATCAGTTGTTTGTATTTGACTAATTAAAATATTCTTAGTAAATGCATTGTTTGTTTGCCTTATGCCCATCCAAGTATTTCAAATCTATCAGCACAGTATTAATGCTGTCAGCTGCACCACTTAATCATGGTCCTAGTTTCAAAATCAACAATGGGCTCTCTGTCTTTGCAAGACTAAAAAAAAAACTATTCCCCTATCTCTTAAATGCTACCTAATCATATTGGAGCATGCATGCCCTCAAACTCTTCAGTGAAACAAACCCGCTACCTCAGGCTGAGTTCATGGATCTTCACTTGGCCTCAGTAGCACAAATCCTGTCTCATCCTGGCATCTATAGATATGGACTTCCAGCAGGAAAGCAGTGATAGACAGAACAGCAGGCTCAAGTGAAGCAGCTTAATCCAGTAAAGACAAGTATGACACCCATCAACGGTGGGCACTGTCTATACAAGACTCTCAAAAAGCACCCAGCTTCACATGTCGCCTGCATACTGCCTAGTAGTGTCAGATCATGTGTACTCATAAGCCTTTCAGGGCAACAAACTTACCACTTCAGACCAAGCTCATGAATCCCCCCTCCACAGGACAGCAAATCCTCTCTCATGTAGCTTTCCAATGATACTGACTTCCATCAAGAAAGCAGTGATGGGTGGAAGGGGCCAAGCCAAAAGGGTCGCCTCAGTGCTGTCCGCAGACCAGCATGATGCTTATCAACAAGTACACTCTGTGTCTGTAAACTTTCAAAATCACCAGTCTTTCCATCTCTCCTACAGGCTGCCTAATTATGTTAGATCATATATGCTTAAGCCCTTTAGGAGGATGAGCTACCCACTTCTGTTCAATCTCCAGAAACTGACCTCTTCTACAGGCAGATCTCCTCTGATCTAGGTTTCCAAATCTCCATTTTACACCTGTAGTTCATTATACAGGACTTCACTACATTTCAGATCAGACAGGCAAAGGCCCACCTCTTACACAACATAAAAAACAATCCATCCATTCCTGTGGGCAAGGTTCAGATGGGATATCTCCAACCTTCCATTCTCCCGGAAGCTGCCTAATCACGTTGGATCACATCAACCCTGGGAACCCTTGAGGAGCTGGACCAAACCTACCACTTCAACTGACCTCATGGAACTAGCCTCAGGTAGGCTGCTCCACTCTATTGATCTACTTTCTAATTTATAATCCTTGTACATATATGTATGCATCCTACATATGGTTTTGTACCTGTTCAAAAACTACATTTTGCAACTGTATATTGTGTAACTTTTGTAAATTTTCTTTTAACGTTATACAACATTTCAGACTGAACAGGCAGAGGTATACACTGCTGACCAAAGGGCCATGATATTACCTTCTGCACTTGTCCCCTGACCCTCCATTATCCTACAGGCTTCCTAATCACATCATACTGTGCCTACCAATGGTTTCTACAGCAGGATGAACCCTTTCCTTGCAGTGATCATATAGAACTCCCATTGTCCATAGGTGGGCAGCCAATCTCACACAGACCTCTGCACAGAGTAAATAGTCTTTGAGGGAAGGGCAGGGATTTCAAGGTGTGAGGCAGTGACAGTGTTATCCTCTTACAAAGGGCCACAACATGAACATCCATACCCTCAGCCAGACTGATCCACATGTTCCACAGCTGAATTATCTGATTTCATATATGAGCTCATAAACCAATCACCCATAGTTGAAGTATCTTTCAACATCACATTTTCCATGCCTACAAGCATGGATCCAACTCTGTGCACAGCAGAAGTTGCATGGGGAAAACTGTCCCATTCTGTTGGTTTTGTAAATGTTTCAGTTCATGTACAAGTGCAGGCAGACAGCATGGTCCCATTTTTCCTTAGAGCCAACCTAAGCTACAGGGACCCTCCACTTCAGTTACCCCTCAGAGGCTGCGATCATGCCTGCCCTTGACCCCTTCAAGGGATCAAACCCCACCACCTTATGGAACACCCCCTCAGACATAGGCAACCAGATCTGCTCTCAGATGGGGTTCCAAAGTACTAATCTTTCCATTCCAGTGCACCTAATCTTTCCAGTTCAATGCACATATCAAAGCTCTTGTCCTAAAACAGATGACACAGGCTGAGAGCAACAAAGCTCTTCAGACTTTGCAATAACAAAGTAATCAACTTTCCCAGGCACTTGAGGGATGTACACTGTATGTAACAAGAAACTACATGAAATTTATTAAAACATCAGTGTCTTGCAGACAGCCAGCCACTGAAGAAATATTAGGCATGCCAGGGGTGAGAATGCACTACAATAATTAAAGAGTTGAGCCAACACTTTCATAAAGTGCATAATGTACACTCTCTAGCCTCAGGCAGAATATTGTAGAATAATGAGGGATATGCTGATATAGCTATGTAAATACCAGATTCATTACAGCAGTGACAGTGGCAAAACAGATAGCACACGTGCCTTTGGTGCTGGAAGACCAGAAGGGTGTGAGTTTTATTTCCACTCCAGGTCATTGCATTGCTGACACTGCAGCACTGTGGGGGTGTTGCACTCCTGAATGTGTTATCCTTCAGATGAGATGTTAAACCAAGGTCCCAACTGATTGAGTTGATGGTAACTCAAGAGGATGAACAAGATCTCATGGTACTTATCGAAAATAGTAGGGGAAGTTTCAGATGCATTGGCTAAATTTCCTCTAGTAGTTTAAATACCACATTGGCTGTCCCCTGAAAATACACTAGTAGCCTAATATGACTAATACAATCAAATGATAAATAAATTAAAAAAGACATAAAATTACACAATGGTGCTGAATTTGTGTGTGTGGAGACTGGTTACAAGTCACACAAAATGGAAAAAAGACAAATGCACTGTAGCCAGTCACAAAAAAGGGTGAATTTTCTTTGGAAGTCACTCTCCATAGACTAATCACTCAAAGCCCTTCTGGGTTCATGCACTTTAAGATAGATGGATATCACAAGCAGAATCTGCTGGTCATAATGCAGGCACTATGAAATGCCACATGAAGTCCTTGATGAAATGTCAGCAGGCTAATGATCTTGGTGAGCTTCCCCCTTAAAGTCAAGGCATCCCTCACACTCTCCTCAAAGGTATGCCACTCTGAAAATCATCCTTGAACACATCAGTAACAAGATGGGGGCAGGAGACATAGTTCAGGGACTCTTTGAGGCACATATCTCCTTAAGCACCATCACGTTACAAAGTCACATTAATTACCATGAAACAAGAAAGGATAATCCGCGGATGCTGCTTACAGGGGCAGGGTCAATAGAGCCACACTATGGAAAGAAACCATCTCATACTACTCCTAGCAGTCTAAAATGAACAGAGATGGTGCCATATGCAACATATCCCTATCAGATCTACACAGCACCAAATAGATACTCATAGATGAGGATACCCAAAGCATTAATACAGCAAAGCACAAAACTGCATCAACATATGGTCCAGCAAATCTGGAATTGTTCACCAGAGTTTACAAGGTGGTCAGAGACTATGCCCAGTATGCCAGGTGGCTACTGCCAGGAATTAAACAATGTCACACTTTTAGCCCTCCACCTGTACTCATCATAGTGGGTAGAGCCAAGAATCTTCTCCTCTCCCATGGTTAGAGTAATGAATAGGCGAGCAGACAATGCTGGTGTAAGGAAATTCTTATTAACCCTGTTGAAAAATAATATCCACAGTAAGAAATGTGAGTACCACTTATACCGTTACATGTTTTTTTTTCTTTGCAACAGTATTCTTCGACAATTTTTTGAGATGCCTTATCTTGTTTTAGGTCTTTCCTCACTGCAATTCTGAGCAATTCCCAGAAACAACACTATAACTCACTTGCCACACAAGCCACAAAAGCACAGCTACCAAAGACTACAACTATCTAAAGCCAAGCAAGAAGGAAAGCTTCAGATTCAGCACATAGATGCAACACATGACCAGGACATCGTCAAAATGAAAGATGCACATCCACCATCACTGCAAGGTCCTGCTAAAAGCAAAATAACACAATATTGTCTGGAGGCAAAACAGTCATGCTACACCCTGAACACCTTATTCACTTGAGGCAGAACTTCACAGAGTACTAGCTCAGGGATGGTTTCTAGAGTGGCAAAACTTTGAGGAGGGTATAAGGGATCCTTGACTTTCAGGGGAAAACTCACAAAGATCATTAAACTGGTTCTACTCTAACCAAACAGCATCTGCAGAACACCTCACCAGAGGATGAACTAGAACAGAAGTGATAAAGACCATGCTACGTAATAATGGCATTGTCCGAAAAGTCTTCCCTTTGCACAGCCATACCACAAAAAAATCTTCCTATAACGTCATGACTGCATTAAGATTTGCAAAGATAAATACTATTTAAATCAATATCAATAAGGCAAGAGAAAGATAGTTCTCCCATGTTTTACATTAGATTAATAAAGCCAAGTGCAGTAAGATCTGTTGTGTATAATGGCACTAAAGGTAAAGTACACATTTATTTTCTGTCGCTTCTTCAAGGTTACACATGAATAGGGTTCAAGACTTGTTACAACCATGTCTGCTACACCCTGAATACCTTATTCACTTCTCATCCTCCCTCATCTCTCAGCATGCACTACTGTTCTCCTCCTGTCACACACCCTGAACATCTTAGTCACTTACTCTCCCTCATACTGCATTGCACTATTCTCCTGCCTCACATCCTGAGCACCTTACCTCACTTCTCACCATCTCTCATGCCACAGCCTGCATAGTTCTCTTCCTCCTGCCTCACACCCTGAAAATCTTACTTCTCACCCTCCTTAATTTCCCAGCCTGCACTATTCCTCTCCTCCTGTCTCATACCCTGAACACCTTACAAGTGTGTAGCCAGGCATACTCTTTGTACTCTAATGAGTACATTTTTTTGAGCATGGCTTTTTTTAGTCATATTATGTCTACAACTGTCTAAATGAATGCCCCCAAAACCAGGTGCAACATTGGTAATCTAAAAGCAATATTTTAATGGTTTTAGAGGGAAGAGTGGAAAATGTTACTTACATTTATTACGTGCTGGGGGCAGCATTTGGAGAGATGTATCCATTTTGTGAAAACAAAATTAAATTTGCTTGCTACACATCTGGCGCATTCCTCACCTCTCATGCTCCCTCATCTCCCAACATACATTGTTCTCTTCCAATATCTTACTCACCTTTCAACCTCCTGCTTCACAAATCAAATACCTTAACTGCCTCTCATCTTCCACCTTTCAACATCCTGTTTCACAAATCAGATAATTGCCTGCCATCCGCCTTCATTTCACTGAATTCACTGCTCCATTCCTTCCACTTCAGTGTTTACCTTCTTCAACCCCCTCAACCTACTCCTGTTATCCTTACTTACAACTTTGGTCTGTTTGTACTATATCCACTGCCTTTGTGCTTTCCTGTGTCTAGCAACACTTATTTCTGTTGTATTTTCACCCTCTTTTCAATGCTTAATGATTTCTAATTTTTCACAAGCTGATCATCTTCATTACAGCCCTAATAAAGTCTACTATTTTTCCCCTAACTGTTCATATCAAAACATATACTTCTATATCTGCTCAGGAAGTTTTAAGCTCCTTTGATTAAATATAAGGACACAGTATGTGATATGCAGTACTGGCTAAAGCTCAGACTCTGACTGTCAACAACCAACACCCCCCCCCCGATGACTCTGTCAAGCAGTTCATAAATATTCCTGTAGTGTTCCACCAGCCAGTGTTGTACAGTCCCAGTCAGTGTGTTCCTACCTATCAATGATGCACTACTTGCATCTCCCCAGCCCATTCACACCTAGTCAATCTGGACTACTACAGTCTCAACACTAACTGTCAATACTGTCAATCATCATCTTCCCACATTCCTCTCACAGTCACCCTTTCACTTCTTTCCTCACTTCTGTCAGCACTGCCATCAGTTTCTTTCCAGCTACAATAAACATATCTCATGTCATGAAACCAATGTGCATTGGTGCCTCCACCTGTATCAGCATTCACTATTGTCAGTGATCCCACCCCAGCTCCAATCAATATCATTCTCCAGATGCCCCTAAAGTCATCATGCCTGTCAATGTCACCATCTACACAACTCATAAAGTTAACTCTTTGTGTCACTCCAGAATCTGCAGTTTCACTCAAAATGTATTTACAGCCTGTAAATGTTGAATTTATCTACCTCTGCAACTAGTTTTCTCCTGTTAACCACAGAGTGTTGCCAGCCCCTTTCAGTGCCCTTACATACATGCCAGTGTCATCCCATGCTTCTCTTAGTATCCCCAGCTACTGCCATTGCCCATCAGTTTCTCTACAGTATAAAGTAAATGCTTTAGTAAAAGATCCCACATCATTACCACTGTTCCCTAAGCATTATCAGTATCTCCATAGCCCCTGTAGACAATGTTTGCCAGTGTCTCTATAACCAAATGTATCTATACAGCTCCTAGAAGTTTTTGCTATCTGGGTCACCTCGTAACCTGTCAGTGTTACTCTCTTCATATCTCTTCAGTTCCTGTCACTCTCACCTGTGAGTACCTCCCAATTTTGTGCCTTAGGCACCTATCCAAGGTGTTATACTCACCCTCTTATTACTATCTATACTTCTGGTGTCTGTCCTGTTAGCATTGCAGCTGCTGGTGTTGTTCCACAATTCCCATCAGTGTACTTCTCCATTACCAACTTCTCCGCCCATAGTTATTTTTGTAATTCAGCCTTTTAAAAATGGAATAAAATCACTTAAATGTTGTTACTAAGATTGTTAACCCAGTGAGGGGACTGGTTGCAATACCTGTTTAATCTCCAATTATAGAACAAGACAAGAGCTACAGCTGTGATTAGTACTATGCAACAATTACTTCTGATAATAAAAGTATCTTGAGAATTACCATAGTTTTAGCAGTAATTATAACATAAAAAATTAAGACAACATGGACATTCTGAAGATTCACAACAGTATATGCATCTCTCATTAATTTTCTGATATATGCGTTATCATATTAAAGGTCACATGGAAGTCAAACCCTGTATTAGCACTAAATGGATGTAATTAAGAAAACTCCTGAAAGTCCACAGACACATAGCTCTTTTTGGCAATTTAAATGCTCATCAGTTTACATATTGGCATGGTTCTAGTATGTGAAAGGAAGAAAGAGACCCTAGCAAAACCCATGCAATTTTTGGGGCACTTTTTGCAGCCTTGCTTAATCCTTAATGGCGGTTACCCCAGTGGCCTTATTCATCACTGAATCTATCAGCCTGTCCTTGCCCCCTCTTGACTTCTCAGATTTAGGGTTGGGGCCGATCTGGAACCAAAGGAGATCTTATCATACATCTTCTTCCAGGTGCTTATTTTCTTATAACCACCTATTACTCCCTTCCCTTGTGGTGTGTGTGGTACATCCAAGGAGTAGATGTGCAGTGGGGACATGCAGAGTACTACCTCGCCTCCGCAGTAGCTCAGTCAACTTCACCACCCTTTTTACTCTTTGGACTAGCCCCTACAACAATATTCCCAACCTCCACCATGTATTTTAGCAAGGAAAGCCAACCTGACCACCTTCCCTTCCCAGGATGGGAACATGCCCATCCCTCCATGCCAGTGCCTTAGACATCTGAGCTGCTAATCAAACACAGGTTGCCTGGGTCACAGTCAAGACTTTATCCCTATATTTCATGACATTGGCTGTCAATGTTAGTGGCATAACAGGTAGCTCACTCACCTTGGATGGAAAAGGCTATGGGTTCTACTCCCACACCAGGTAGATAGATTGCTGACCCTGCAGTGTAATATAAGAGGATAATGCACTCCTGAGTGTGTCATCTATCTGATGAGATGTTAAACGGAGGCCTCATCTGCTTAAGTTGGTGGTAGCTCATGGAGATGTAAAAGATCCCATGACACCAATCAAAAACAGTAGGAGTTGTTTATTTAACAAAAACCTTTTTAACAGTATGTACACAAATGCATAGTACTTACATTATTATTCACAAGCATAATAACATTAAATTTTACATACATTTAACTCATTCTTCACTTTATATATATTTTTTATCTGACTCCACTCTAATTTCCATAATCAAAACCTTATTTTTTTAACATTTCAGATAAGCCCCATTTGGCATTATACATTATTTCTTAGCCCTTTGATTTTAGATTACCCACATCACATTAAATATTTTCCTGTCTACTTATTCAACATGTTCTTTGTTTTTCCCAAATAAAAAACATATTTAATCATATAAATATTTATATTTTCTGCTCCCTTAATGTCATCAAAATATTATGACTCCCATAATTTTTCCATAATTTCTCAATTCTTTTATATTTCAGAAACACTGTTCTGCCATTTTGTCTTGACAACAGTAATTACATACTTTTTCACTTCTTTTTTTAAAGGGCATATTCGCCTTCACTTGCAATTTTCTTATAACAATTCTCCATAAAAATCATGACATTCAACCATCTGTTTACATCTTTCATTTTTCTCTCTTACAACTTTCATTTTCACTTGTCTAATTCTTTCCATGGATATACACAGAAACATTTTCCCATCAAATTTTATACCACACTTTCCTATTATCTTCCAAATATTCTGCATTTAATCTTCACATCATTTTTTTTCTTGGAAAGCTTTAATCTCATCATTCATATGGTCTTTTACTCTTTCATAACATTTTATCATACTCCATACTTTATTATATTTACTTTTTAATATTTTGCTTATTAGAGTCTCATGTTTAACTCCTAGCCATTTAAGCAATTTATACAAATTAATGGAAGCTGCATATATAATTGGGTTTATTAAAAACAATCCACCATTTTCTTTTTCTGCATATAATACATCTCTCTTTACAGGACTGAGATGGAATCTCCATATAAACAGAAACATAATACTAATAAACTCCTTCTCATAAATCATTGGCATATTAAACGCACTGGCTAATGCAATACAGTTCAAATGATACACTTTTTTCCTGACTGTTTTCCAAAACTTATACGCGTTTTATTTTTTTCAGATACATTTTTCCATTGCATAGCTACAGCATCTTGGTTCCCAAGTCTAATTCTTAAAACTTCTATTTCTTTCCTACTGAAAATTATGCCTTTTATTTTTCAATCATATCCCAATCCTTTACTTTCCTCTTTATTCAAACTCATTCCAACTATTTGCAAACATTTATTTAACTGACATACTACTGCTTCCATCCCACTTCCTTGTTTTGTAACAAGTATAATATCATCAGCATAAGATAACATTATGTATAAACAAGTTCCTTCTTTTGTTTTGTAATTTTTGTTGCTAGCCAGCTGATTCAGAAAACTTGTTACTATATTTATAATTAGGGTACATATTATGCTACCTCATAGGACACCCTTGTCTTATCTCTTTCTGAACATTATTTTATTTATTTACTTAACCAACCTTTAATACTTTTACTTAATTTTGTTCATAAGCAGATACAAGTACATTCTGAATTTTCTTGCTCATGAACAAGATATGTTCCACAGCATTCCATGTTGAATGGTGTCAAAAGCCTTACTTAAATCCTGTATAATTTGCAGTTCTTCCTGTCTATTTAATATCTACTAATTCTCTAACAACCATTAACAATTCTTGACTTCCTCTCCCACTAAATATTGTGTCGTGTATAATACTCAAAAAAATTTTAATTCCATTCTCTACTGTATAATTTTCATAAAGATTTTATAATCTGTGTTATTCAAAACAACTGACCTCCAATTCTTTATATCCTTTCTTTCACCTTTTTCCACACAAATTCTAATATCCCACTAGATAGTTCTTTACACTTAAAAGTCACATTAAACCACTCATTTAATACTTCTATAAATAATTTCTTCTGTTGTACAGTTATATTTTTATACATTTGGTACTTTATTCCATCAGGTCCAGCTGCTGAATCCACATTTACTTGTCCTAATATCTGATCTAATTCCTCCACCACTGGTCTCTTTTCAAATCCATATTAACTATGTCAGCAATTTTTTTTTCACTTTACCATACTTTCTTTCTTATCCTTTTCTTTAAACATTTCTTGAACATAATCTACCACTATTCTCATTATATTCTTTCAGTCTCTCTGCAGTATTCTTTTTTTTTTGTTCATCAGCTCCCTCATTTTACTATCCTCTTTTATGACTTTGTTTAAATATGGTGCAATGTCTTCTTTTTTCCTTAAAGAAAATATCTTTGTTTAAACAAAACGTTATTCATTTTATATCTTTATTTACTCCATATAGTTCCTTTTCATTGATAAAATATTTGCTATTTTTTTTTGTAAATTATCAAACGCTTCTTCACTTAAAGTATTGTACTTTTTTACTAATTTCCTCTTATTTTCCTGCCAGATGAAATTACATTGTTTATATTTTCTTTTAAATGACATCCACCATTCAGACCAATGTCTCATGTTAATATGATCTTCCCATAATTCTAACTTTCTTAATTCACCTTCTCCTTCCCATTTTTCCTTATTTAACCATTTTATATTTTAACAATGTCTGTTTTATCACTTATCTCTATGAAAATAGCTCTATGATCTGAAAAAAATATTTCTAATGTCCCCTCTTTCTTTATCTGCAAAAAGTTCCTGCTGGTATCTACATTCAGAGTCTTGAGAAGGACTGACTGCCCTCAATTTACTCTCCATTTCAAACTACTTAATATTAAAACTGTTAGCATGCTGTGAAGGTTCAACTACCTTCCGTGCAACTCTCTACACTCCTTCTCCTCAATACTTTGCTATGGACTCTCAACTGACTTTACATCTAACCTTTTCACAATTTGCTTCTCTCCGATCAACTCATTTTCCTTTCCATAGTCACTTCTCACAATATTCTCATTAGCACTACCAACTATATTTGCAGTTGCCACCATACATGCCCGGAATGGAAGAAAGAAGTGTAAAGATCAAACAGACCAACATGTCAACTCGAAAAGAGTAGGGGTCTGTTATTAAATATGTTATCTACAATATTTACATAATTTACATACCATACACTATTTACAATCTTTTACATCTGTTTCACACACACACACACACACACACACACACACACACACATATAATTTCTTTTCATAAGTATTCATTTTATGACCCCCACCCTTTTCTATAGCCAAAATCGTATCTTTTGCAGTATTTCTGTCAATATCCATTTTCCATTAAACTTTATCTCATCCAGTGTTTCATTCCATATTGTCCATGTAGTATAAAATATCTTTCTATCAATTTTCTTTGCATATTGCCTTATTTTACCTTTATAATATCCACATTCCAACATGTCAATATTTATAATTCCTTCCAAGTAATTGTCCTCACATAACTTTTCCCGTAATTGCTTTCCCTTTTAATTTAAAAAAAAAAAAGTTCTCCTGTTTCAGCTTGTCTACAATACTTGCATATTCTTTCTTCTGTTTTGTATACTGCATGTTTGCTTTCATTGAAAGATTTTTATTGATAATCTCCATAAAAAAAATCTCTACAGTCTGCATATTATTACACCATTTTGTTTTCACTTTTATTGCTTTAACTTTTTCTTCCTCAAGTTTTTCCTATGAATAAACACAATATTTGTTCATTATGTTCAAATACCATAATATCCTATTTTCTTCTATATCCCTTATCTTTACTTTCTATAATATTTTTCTTGATATTTGTTCATTTCCTTGTTCATACATTCTTTCTCTCTTTTAAATTTACTCATCATACACCAAATGTTTTGAACATTTTTCTTTCATTGTTACACTTATTACTGGTCCATTTTACTCTTATCCGTTTCAACACTTTACATAGATTTAATGATGCTGCATATACCATTGGATTTATTGCTCAACCCTTCTTCCTTAACATATAATGTTCCTCTTTTTACTGGGCTCATGAAAATACAACTGTCATTGTTTCTTTTTTACATTTTATAGGGATCTTTTGTATGACAGTTTTTAAGTTTTCCAAAATAGACATATATTTCTTAATTTCTTTATTTTTCCCATTGATGTTTTTTTCACTATTTCTTTCTCAAATGTTATACCTAATAATTTTATTTCCTTCATGTTAAACTGAATATTCACTATTTTACATTCTTCTCCTACTCATTTGCTCGTATCTCTGTTTATGCTCATGTCTACAGCCCCCAAATATTCATTTAATTACTTGATGGCTTCATTCATCCCTTCTTTGCTATTTGTCAGTAATACTATATCATCTGCTTATGAAAACATAATCGGTACTCTAATTCTTTCTATAGATTTATAGTCTGCTACCTTTAATACTGTATTTATGTTACTAGCCACTACATTCATGACTAATGCAAGCACAATGCTACTCTGAGGACATCCCTGTCTTATACAGTTCTTTATGTCTATTTCTTGACTTAATCAGCCATTCACTAACACTTTTACTTTATTCTTTTCATACACTGTGAAAAATATCTTTTGCATCCTCTCACTTATATTCTTTCATTATATCCCATAAAATTTAATAGTGTATCATGTCAAATGCTTTATTCAAGTCACCTGCCATGGCTTTGATGTTTTCCCTATTCATAATGTCATCCACAGTTTCTCTTAGTATCATTAGTAATTCTTGACTTCCTTTTCCCTTTCTACCAAATATTATATCTTTTGATATTTTGTTTAATTTATTTTCCAATCATTTTGCATTATTTACATGAAAATCTTATAATCAGTATTATTAAGTATTAAGTACTACTGGTCCCCAATTTCTTGTATCTTCTTTTTCTCCTTTTTTTCCATATGAACTTCATAACTACAGCACATATTTCTTTCTGCCCCAAACCTTTATCTAACCATTAATTTAGCACTTCCATAAAGTAATTCTTCTGCCAATCTTACATAACTCTGTACTTATGATATTCTATCCCATCTGGTCCTGTTGCTGATTCTACATTCACTAACCTTAATGTATTATTTATTTTTTCCATTGTAATTTCTATTTCTTTATTATCCTGTTAGTTTTTTTTAACTTTTCAGTTTTGTTTTCTTTTTATCTTACTTTCTTTAAATGTATTTTCTATATACTATTTTACTACATTTATTTCATGTTGACTTTTGACAGTTTCTCCTTTCTCATTTTTTATTTCTCTTTTTATCCTTTATTTTCTTTTACTTTACTGCTCAAGTAATGTATCACTTCTTCCTTTCTCCCTTGTAGAAAATGCCTTTGTTTAAACAAATGCTTTTCATTTTTTATTTATATCATACATTTCTTTCTAACAAAAATGATGTCTTGTTTCTTACTAAATCTGCAAATGCCGTACTTACTTCTTTATATTTTTTCTTTCTGTTCATTCTTTTTATGCCTTGCCATTCCAGACATTTTTATATATATCTTTGAAACGAATCCACCATAACGTCCAATTCTTGTAGAATTCTCTCATTCCCACATGATCTTTCCACAATTGTCTGATAATTTCTACACCTTCTTTATCTAACTCTTTTTCATTCACTCTCTTAATTCCTTTACCTATTTTATATATCCATTGCTTTCTTTTATCTCTAGGCATATCTGAAAATCATGTACATTTAGTCCCTTCTTTTATCTTCAAACTTTCAGAAATAATAAAATAATCTATCTCTGTTGTTAAGTACTTATTTTGTGCGTCCACTGTTTATTTTCCCAACTATATAACTTTCCACTTTTAATCATATGTAATATTATCTTAACATCACCAGCCCCTTTTTTCCTTTTTCTTAAATCAAAGTCACCCAGTAATATGGCATCCATATTTACACTAACATAATCTAAAATGTTCTTCAACATACCCTCTCTTTCTTCGTCACATGTTTAAACTGCTATAATTCAATAAACATGACCTTTCCATCTTACATATACTAGTTACTCTACTCATTATTATCAAAGTAACATCCAAAATTTTTACTAATTTCTTACATAATAGTCTTATAGCTAAACCCGTTTCTTTCCCTATATTCCAAATGATCTCACCTCCATAAGTTTTCTGTTTGTAATCTCTCTTCTTCTGTTAATATTCATGTCCTCTAATACAATCATATCCATATCAAGTGTTGCACACCATCCTAATACCCGTTTTTCCTTTTACATTTTTATACTACTCACATTTATTGCTAGAATCCTGTTTTTCATTTATTTTTCTTGTATCCATATTATATTCTCCTTCTTATTATCATTTGCCTTTCTTATCTTTTTTCATGCCTAAACAAATGAATTTTCTTTTTTTTTTTATTTTACCCTTTTCTCAGTGGATTTTTTCATTTCACTATACTCCAATTCATCTCTTTTTATTCACTTATTTCTTATATTTCCTCATTTCCTTTTTTCTTTTACTATTTATCCCTCTTCTATTTCAACATTATATATTTTTAACTGTTTATCTTGCTCTTGTTCTGTTTCTTATTCTTGTTATATCTCTTGCTCTCTAATTACTTTCTCCTTACATTCTTTTATATTTTCCTTACAATCCATCCATAAATTACCTGTTTTTTTCACACTTACAGCATTTCAATTCACATCCTTTTGCATTATGACCCACTTTCCACAAATATAACATTTCCCTTTCTCACCATTATTAATCAAATAATCATTCTTTCCTCATAAAAAAAGGTTTTTTTGTCCCTGGTATTTCACTGTACCTTTGTTCCATCTACATTTATTTTACTTGGAATGTACCATTTTTTTCTTTTTCCATTTTAATACAACACTACATTCCCAACCCACAGTCCATAAACACTATTTTTATAAATTTTAGTAATGTCCATTAAGTCTTCATACACAGGCTTTAAGTATTTTAGTTTCGCTTTTTCCATTTCAGTTCGAAATTGTAGATATATTTTATTTTTTGTTTCTCTTTTAAATACTGAAAATGCATATAAATTCTATGGGCACATTTTTTGTCTCATATTATCTCAAGAACTTTTCCATACATTGTACCAATTCAAATATAATATCACAAAATGTGCCTTTATTAATATGAATAAATGCTCTTGTGGAGAAATGTCAAAGGGTGTATACTGTCCCAGATATCATGCCTGTCTAGCCATTTTTCTTCTTTGCTGTTTATTCTTATTAAATAATTTTCTTTCTTGAATCTATCTTATTTTCTTCTGTTCTCTCTCATTTACCATATCTGCATATGACTTTTTCTCCTTCCTGTATTCTGTCCATTATATCTGCCCATGAGAACACTGTTTTACTTTCCAGATCACTCTGCACCATCAGATCCTGTAATAAAACATCCTGCAACCATCCCAACTGGAGGGTTGTAATAATATATCCATTCTGACTCTCACTTACACCCCTCAAACAACTGCTGATGAAAAACAATCTCAGAGTGATGTGAAGGTTTGACTACCTTCAACTTTTGACAGTATCCTTGTCACCTTTCTTGTTATATGTAGGCTCCTTCCCCGAAAGTTCACTTGCCTTCCTATTTTTCATACTGCCAACCAACTCCTCCTGTGAAGGCTCAGCTGCTTTCATGCAATGCACAACATCCAACTGCTCCATCTCACTCTTTCCTTCCGGGTCTTCCTTCCACCTTAGTTACTTGTCCAGTTGATACAACTCCTCATTGCTGCCCCCAACTCCTTATGCAACTGACATTATTCTGCCTGCTTTTCCGAGCCACCACTGGATCCAGAATGGAAGTAAGAAGTGCACTCGCAAAATGTGTCCCCAAGTTGTCAAAAGAGTAGGGGTCCTTTATTTAAATAAAAAATAACATTTCTTTACAAAATATTTATAAATATTCACATACATACAAATAAACAACTATACAAATCTGTTTATACATATTCAGAATTTCTTTTACAATCATGCTAAATTTTAATTCCTATTATACCCCCACTCCTTTTTCCATAACTACCATCTTCCATTTGCCATTAAATATAATTTCATTCCATATAACATAAAATAACTGTTTATCTATTCTTTTAACATATTCTTTACTTATATTCTTACATCTATATTTAATCATGTCCATACTTACCTTAACCAAATTAGATCCGAACCAGACCAAGAACAAAATGATGTATCCAAAGGCTCAACAGGAACAAAAAAATTCAAAATGACTTAAATAAAACTCTGTTTTAATGAAAAGATAAAAAATTCCACATCAAGCGCTTTCGCCTGGAGACATACCAGGCTTTTTCAAGATGAACCATGATTAAAAACTCAAGGCTTAAATACTTTCTAGCCCAAATCATGTGACTAGAATAGCAACTAATAAAATATGCAAATCAGATGTTAAAGTGCCAACAGCAATTCATTCATTCAATGAAATTATACAATGTCTAATAACCCACAAAATTGTACTAAATAATGTAAAAACAAACATGTATGACTGTTTTGTAAAGCTACAAACAAGCTTAAAAAACTTAAAAACAGTCTTAATATTACATATGATTAAAAGTGGAAAGTTATATAGTACAATTTTGTGGGTTATTAGACATTGTATAATTTCATTGAATGAATAAATTGCTGTTGGCACTTTAACATCTGATTTGCATATTTTATTAGTTGCTATTCTAGTCACATGATTTGGGCTAGAAAATATTTAAGCCTTGAGTTTTTAATCATGGTTCATCTTGAAAAAGCCTGGTATGCCTCCAGGCGAAAGCGCTTGATGTTGAATTTTTTATCTTTTCATTAAAACAGAGTTTTATTTAAGTCATTTTTAATTTTTTTGTTCCTGTTGAGCCTTTGGATACATCATTCCATACTTACCTTATCCATTTCTTTTATAGCTTCAAAAAAAATCTTATTTACATAGTTTTCCCCGTAACGTTTTAACTCTTTTACATTTCAGAAACACATACCATAGTTTCTTCTTCTTGACAATGTAAACATATTCTATCCCTTTTCTTATTTCATGGCATAATTGCTTTTACTAGTAATGTATCTATTACCAGTCTCTACAGAAATTTGATGCTCTACATTCTGATTACACCATTTGCTCCTTATTTTTATAGCTGTGATTTTTTATCTGTTACGATTTTAGCATGGTTTACATAATAATGTTTTATCATTACATTCTTATATCATACTTTTCTAACATCTTCTATACCATCAATTTTTATTTTTCACAGAAATATTTTTCTTGGTAACATTTTTTTCTTCATTTATACACTGTTTTTAACCATACCCCAAAACGTATCATACTTATATTTATACAGTTTTACTACTAATCTCTCATCTTTTTCATGTATTCACTTTAACACTTTGTACAAATTTCATGAAGCAGCCCATACCACTGGGTTAATTAACACTAAATATCCTTTTTTATTTACATACAAAACTCCTCTTCTTACTGGGTTTAATGTAGAACACTATATAAATGAAAAAAAAAAAATATCTGCAATAATTTATTTTCAAATACTGTTGGCAACATAAACACACTTGGTAAATATGCCATTTTCCTATCAGTACTGAATTTATCAAGTAAGCCTTTTTTCTGAATGATAATTTATATGTTCTCCAAAAAAGACATGCCTGCTTTATTTCTTCTACTGTTTTTCCCACTTAATTCTACTTACATCTTTATTCCGAAATTTTATACCTAACACAGAAATTTCATTCATTGTAAAATACATACACCTAATCTTTACTACATCACCTAAACCTTTACTTTACTCTTTATTTAAAGTCATCCCTATCATCTCTAGACACTCATTTGTGCAACGTATTACTTCTTTTATCCAAATTTTGTTTTTATCCAATTATATCATATGCATATGTTAACAGAATTGGAATTCTTAACCCTTCAGGTTTTATATATCCCACCTCCTTCATTTTGTAATTTACTTCACAATCACATTCACAACTAATGCAAAGAGTATCCAACTTATTGGACATCCCTGTCTTACACCACTCTTCATATGAATATCTTGGCTTAACCAGCAAGTTACAAGTATTTTTACTTTATTATTACTATATGCCGAGATAATTTCCTAGCTTTCAAACTTATATTATATTCTTTCATTATTACCCATACAATTTCATGTCCAGTTGTGTCAAATGCCTTATTAAGGTCTCCTATCATGATTTCACTTCTTCTTTTCTGTTCATAATATCATCCACAATTTCTTTAACTATTATTAATAATTCTTGACAATTCTTCCACTTTATACCATATATGCTATATTCCATATTTTCCATTTCAGTTTCAAATCTATTTTGTATTACTTTCATAAAGATCTTATAATCATTATTATTCAATACTATTGGTCTCCATTTTTTTTTAATTCTCTATCTTCCTTCTGCCATATGAATTTAAGAACTCCACTATATAATTCTTTATATATAAAACCTTTGTTTAACCACCCATTCAAAATATTTAAAAATATATATATGTTTTGCCAGTCACTTACATTTTTATACATTTCATGCCCTATTCTATCTGGGCCTACAGTCAAATTTATATTAACTTGTCCTAATACTTTATTTAGCTCATTTAAAGATATCTTCTTTTCCAACTCTTTAATCTCTTTTTCTGTTAACTTTTTTACTTTACATGTTTTTTCACTATCTTCTTTTTTCTTTAAACATTTCTTATACATAGTGTACTTCATAATCTTTTCCTGAGTTCTTTCTATTCCTCCTTTGACATTTTTATTTCTCTCATTACACTACCATCTTCATTTACTAATCTACTCAAGTAACTCAATACTTCTTTTTCCTTGTAAAAAAATATTGCTACTTATATAACAGCTCTTGTATTTTTCTTGATTTCTCTAATTCTTTTTCTTTGCCAAAGTACTTTTTATCATTATGTTCTAAATCTTGCAATACATTGTTACATGTTCTTTTATATTATTTTCTCTACTTTTCTCACATAATATTGCCATTATAATTTTTTATATATTTTTCCTTAAATATCCACAATTCAGACCAAGTTTTATGAAACATTCTCAAAGTAATATGATCTTTCCATAACTGTATTACTAATCACTTTCCTTCTTCATTTCATGCTTTCTCATTTATCATTCCTTTGCCCATTTTATAGTTTCTTTTATCTCTAGCCATATTGCAAGATGATCAAAAATCCTATTTCAACTATCTCCCCTTCTCCTATAACTAAACCTTCTGATACTATAAAATAACCTATTTCAGTTTTATACATACCCCTTTTGTAAGTCCATGATTTTTTGTCCCAAAGTTTTAACTTACCACATCTTATAACTTCTAACATTTTTCTTACATTATTACCTTTCTTTTTATATTTACCTCTTAAATCACAATTAAAGTATCTTGTTATTATAATAGTTGTATTTATCACTACATAGTCTAAAATCTGATAAAATAACCTTTCCTTTCGGTTAGTATAAGCCTATAATGTTATAAATGTATATACTTGTTTTCTTTCCATTTTAAATCTACAATGGTTAATCCTCCCATCTTTGCTAAAGTTACATCAAATACCTTCACTGTATTACTACAGAATATGGATACTCCAGAACATCTCTCATCTCCCAAATATCAGATTATCTTTCCTCCTCATAGTTTCTCTGTTTATAATCTTTCATTTGTTAAATATATTTTAATAATTATATCTACATCACATACATTACACCACTCCAAAATCCGTGTTCTTCGTACTATATTTTTAATAATGTTCATATTTATAGAAAGCACTAAAATTTTCATTTTCCTTAGATTCATGCTTTCATAAGTTTGTAGCTAATTACAAGGCTAACTTTCTTAATATACCATTTTAAACCTAACCAATTTCCTTCCCAAAAGTGAGAATCAAACACTGTACTTTTTGTCCCTGAGGGAAACACCGTAATTGTTATATCAAGCCTCAGTCTTTAGTTGTACATGTTCTTTTTCATCTTTTGTACTTATCCCTTTAAGTTTTCTTTTTCTGTCTTTTATCCTTTTACCAATAGAATTCTCTTTCCCCCTTTTACTACCTCCCAGTTATTCTTCTTAATCACTTATTTCAGAACCTTTTTCTATGTCCTCTTTATTTTTTCTCATCTAAATTTTCTTCTGTTTTTACTACTTCTAAAATGTTTTCCCTTTTCTCATTTTCCTCTTTTTCTTAGCTATTTTCATTTTTGCAATCCATCCATATATGTCCAATTCTGTTATTTATAACATTTCAACTCATATTTTTGCATCATGTTTCATTTCCCCACAAACATATAATTTTCTTTTGTCACAGTTACTTATCAAGTGTCCTCCCCCCCACACACACACACAAAAACATGTTTGGGTTGTCCCCATTATTTTACAACACTTATATTCCCCTCCACATTTATCATGCTTGGTATATGTATATTTTTCTCTGTTTTTAACCCGGTATTACAATCCTAGCCACCAGTAAATAAACTCCCTTTGTCAGAAATTTTGCAATGTCCAGTACTTCTTTATATAACACTTCCAAATGTCATTTCAAAGTCTTTCTACCTCTGTTCGAAATTGTACAGGAGTCTTCTTTTTTGTTTCCCTGTTAAATGGTTTTATCGTATAAAGATTACATGGGTTACAGTCTTTCTTTTTTTCATATTTCTCCAAGAAAATTTTACATGGAAAAATAGTCTCAAATATAGTATCACAAAATGTCTTTTTGGTAATAAGAATAAATGATCTGACCTTATGTGCTTTTACACCTAAAGGGGTTATTGAATTGTCCCACACTTCATACCTGTCCATTTCTTTGTCTTCTTTACTTTGAATCCTTACCACGTTCTTCTGTTTTTCATTTCCGTCTGCCTTCTTTTCTGCTATTCCACGTTTGCCTTCTTTTACTTTTTCTGCACATTTTATTTTCCATCTCACTGGTGTTCTTCAGAATTGTCTCTGAATCCTTCTTTTGTATTCTCTCCATAGTGTCCCCCTCCAGGAAACATCTCCTTCATTTTCTGGCTCACACTGCACCACCATTTCTTTGAGTAAATCATCCTACAACCCTCCCAACTGGAGGGTTGTAATTACACACCCATCATTTGCTGACTCGTCTCCATCAAATAGGTTTCTTTGAAACATTTCCTCAGAATCCTTCACACATTCTCCAGTCTCAATATTTGATTTTGCCTTCTTTTTTTCCCACTTCTCCATCATCTCCCTCTCTCCTCATCTGCCTCCCTGTTTCTCCAGGCTGCTCCTCCAAAATGGTTCCCACTCACAACAATGACGAACGGGAATTTCCCATATGCCCTGGCCAAATTTCCTGTAGTAATATAAAATACCTCCTCAGGTCCCCCTTGAAAAGATGCTACTAGCCTCGTGGGACTAACCTAGTCAAAGAGTAAGTAAAACAAAAAATAAAACCCATGCAATTTCAATGAATTGCAACTACTTGAGTAGCTATCAGAGTATCACCTCTAAATGGATTTTTAGCACTTCAAACATACAGTCATCAGTTTGCCTGGTCAAAAACATGGCATGTGATTTTGAAAAAAAAAAATGCCATTCTGCACTGTTCCAGAGTTTTATGCATTTATGCAGAAGGCTGTACCAACAGCATCCCTTTAATAAATACAATCAGCCCCAGACTGGGGAAAGCACAAAACAATAGAAACCTAAGAAGTCATTTTTTTAGCACAAATGCCATTTCAATCTTTTAATATCACATAATGACTCCACACACTGTGCAGTTGCTTAATAAACAGGCGTCAGCTTTGTAGTACAGAGGGATGAAGCCCTGACTGCAACCCAAAGATGTGGATTCAACTAGTAGCCAGGGCCAATCACATGGACATAGTATAAGGTTGATGCATATTACCTGTTCATGGCTCTCCAGGAGTGGGGAGGAAGTACTACAGCATACTGGTGTGCATATCTCTCAAGTGTACCTCATTACGAGGAATGTACCTCATTTGGGGTCTTAAAAAGTTCATGTTCCTCAAAGTTCCACATTGAAAGAGTCTGTGACACATTCAGTGTTAGGAATTTATTTAAGTGAAATCCATGGTAAATAGAAATTAATCATATTAATTCCTTAAAAGATCTTCTTTATAAGCAAAACCAGCATATTTTAACCGTCCTATGACCTTCCTAGTTGAAGTTGTTAGTAAGCCATTAGTATGTGTTCCACATGTTGCCCATTTGTTACACATTATGAAGGCGAGTGCTCCTCATTTTGGAGATGGACGGTTGAGACCTATGGGTGTGTGCCTAGTGTCATGGATCTTGGTTGGAGACTGTGTTGCAGTTAGGCAGCACCGGTCACACACACACACACACACACACACACACACACACACACACACAAAAACAGATAGCGAGATAACATTAAAGCGTTTCAGCATGGAGCTTAGCAAACCTCTTTATATAGCTCCCTCCACAACTCAAACTCATGACATCTTTCAGCATACTAAAGGAGGCATGATTTACAGCAGGAAAAATTCAGGCAGACTCACATGATGACAGACCTTGCTCTGGTCTTACTCCATGAAGCAGCATGATTAATACGTACTCGTTTAGCCACCAGGTCTCCCCCCACAAGAAAACCATGCATAGGCAGATTACAATGAGGCAGGTGTCATAACCATGAGAACCAGTCAATAGCCGGAAACTGCGAGGAAGTTGTTTATTTTAATAATTTATGGCAGATATGAGTTCCTTAATCTCAGTTCAGCTTTAAAATCGCACGGGAAAACTACATTTCTTTTAATGCACTCACTTTTCCACAAATTGAAAAAAAAAATTATATATATATATATATATATATATACACATACACACACACACACACACACACACACACACACGTCTTTTACAATAATTAGAGACGTTTTCTGAACACACAGTTACACACGGTAGCTTTACTACACTTTCAAGTGCAAATAATTTATTACTTAAAGAAATAGTGTATAGCAAGCCACCACTAATTAACAAAAAAAAAAAAAAAAAAAAAAAAAAACACACACACTTGTCACTCAGCTACATAAGCATCTGAATTTATACAATACAAAATCAGGTACAACTAAGTAATCCATATGTATAATTAAGCAAACATTCTTACATAATTATAATCAGCAACCAATAACTACACTTAAAAACTACATATTTTCCACACTAGAGAAGACGCAAAAAATATCCATTCTCCTACACAATAATGCAATAGCCAGGCGCGAATTAAATAGCTTCCATATTTGTTTAAATGATGTTATAGTTTACATTTATTTACAACAAAACAGTCGATAACTCATAAATAGAAAGACCTGAACTTTTTTACTAACCTACAAAACACAACCGAAAGCACAGGCATTACTAAAGATTAAATCAGGAGAGCCCACCCATTTTCTCGCACCATACTGACAGTGGTGACGTCGGTGGGGTCCTTTCAGACTTTGTAATCTAGCTATATCCGTTTGGATATGTAAGGTTAGTGTTGTCGTACATGTGTGGAGACTTATACATGTGTGCTATTGAGTGGCCATGGCAACCTGTGCAGGAGAAATAGTGTACCAGAAGGGAAGGCCTCAGGTAAGTGCGTGCAAATTAGCATGTTTTGAGCAGAAGTTTTGCATTCATCGCAGGGATCAACCAATCTTGTCAATTACTTCTAGTTGGTATTTTAGTTTCCTAGAGTAGCGATTCTTGCGAAGTGGTTGGTTGATCCGGTAGAGGAGGGTTGGAGTTCTTGAAGTGATGGTAGTTTTTGTCATGTTTGTTAACTGTGTAATTATGGCTCAGCTTTTTACTCTGTTTAGTTTCTTAAAAGTGGCAGTTTTGGGAGACTTATTAGTTACAATTTATACTGGTTTTATACTTGTAGTTCAGAAAATGCATGCCAATACACGTTTCGTTTTTTGTCAACATTTTAATAGTACAAATATTTTAAAACAGTTCTTGATTTGCCCTATTTTGGATGTAAGAGTTTGAGGGATACGAGTCCATACTTCTCAACTGTACAGATTTTCGCAGAACGTTCAGATCTTTGCCCCATATTTTTGATCCTTTTCTTAAAGTGTTTTTTTTTTTTTCTGGCAAATTATTGACGGTTGAAGTCAGAAAATAATGACAGACATTTGAGTTTCAGATTTAAGACCCTTTGGAAAATTCATGCTAACGCAAAACCTGTTATTTTATCAATGTTCTTAGTTTGTAAGAGCAATATTTAAAAAGTGTCCCTAGTTTTGGGCCTTTGACCCGCAATTATTGATGACTCCATCCAGATTTCTTGCTCTAGTAGTTTGAGAGGTATGATTGTAGCCAGGCATACCCAATGTACTTAACTAAGAACTTTTTCGTATTTATTTGAGATTGGGGTATGCCTCCTGTAAGCATATGGTGTTTTTATGGTTCTAGGCAAGTAGCTGAAAATGAGTTGTACATTTTAAATGTGTTGCTGACATTGTAGAGTGACATGTTTTTATGTTGGGGAGAGTAGAGGCAAAATTAGGAGGTTTTAAATATCAAGTGTTGGAATTTTTTTGACAGTACTGTTGATATGGGTGAACATTGATGTATACTTGCCAACCTCGGATGATTAACTAACATTTAAAAAATCATAGTAGGGGGTGCAAAAAGAGAAATATTTTTTCTTTTTCAAAACAGAATGTTTTAAATATTAGATTACATGTATGCAGTGGTAAGAAAACTTTGTATATGTGTAGTTTAGCTGTTTAATAACATTTTGTATTTTTAAACAAATCTGAAGTTAAGTAATTCGGGAAATGTAGGAGAGATGGTATTAAATCTGATGTTGGAGATTAGAGCGGTTTGCTTAAATCGTAGCAGTTGAGAAATATACATCATTGTAACTAAAACCTTAAATGTTGGAAACTTGTCATGTTAAGTATTACTGTGAAGGTAGACACTGTATTAGGACCCATTTAACAGTAGTAATTTGAAGTGCAGGAAGAACACTTAGAATGTAGGAAACCTGATTATGCTGAATACAGATTAAAGATTAAGTAGAGGAAATACTTATTTGTTATCGGCTGGGCTGAGGTGGAGTGGTGCTGCTGAATGTAGGTGATCATAATGCTTGCCTTCGTAACATATCCAGTATTTTATTTTTATTTTTTTCTCCCTGGTGGTGGTATAGGTCAAGAGGCAATGGTTTCTTGTGAAGGCAGCATAATTACTAATTATTCTACTTGAAGCATTAAGGTTAGGACTCTCCTAACTTGGCTGTCTTTCCCAGCAAATGGTGAGACCCTGGAAAATGGTTACATGAGTTAGGTGTGGTGTGGGGGTGTAGCCCCTCTCCCCAGACAGGCTTGATAGAACTTTTTGGGAAAAAGGAAAGCCTTTCAGAAAGATGAATTATGCACATATGTTAAGCTTGTTTTTCTCCAAATAACCAATGCCAGTCAAGAAGTCAGGCAGAGGTGTTAAAATGTCCTTGAAAAGCAAGGGAGTAATAGATGGCATTTTATAGTGCAGCGATGTTCAAACTACAAAATGAAAAAATAGATTAGTTGTTTTTGAGCAGTAATAGATAATCCTTGGGAAGGACTGACTAGAATGCTAGCTTCCAGACAACGAGATATTGTAAGCAGTTAGTTAGAGCTGGCTGAAAGTCTATGGATGATTCTGCACTCTTGATATGCATGATACTAGTTGGTTGGGAGATGTGCAAGTCTAATAGTTTGTAGACAGATATCATAGAATGACCATCTGCGTGAGTAGTTCTCCCATTAAAGGGATACTTCTGGTTAAAGTGTGGCTTCCCCCTATTACAGTGTTATGGTAACTATCTTTAGAGACTAGCGGGAAGTCATAGGTTTAGAGGTTTATACAAGGCTAATGACCACTAGTACCCTTATAAGCATAGCCATGCAACACGAATGTGACCCACAAATTTGATTTATACAGGGGATGATTTACTGATTGCCTCTGTCCATCAGAGACCAAGGTGCCAAACCAGAGGTGAATTTCAGATTACCCATCCATTGATCCAAGTTGCTTTTAAGTACAGTTGGGGAGGAATTCTGCTTCACATGGGTGTGGATTCTTCAGAAACATATCTGTCTCTCCATGTCCTATTTATGTTGCAAGAAATTTAGGTCTTTTGATCTAGTAGTTCTGTTGCTGTTGGTTTTTGTGGAAATGCAAAAGGTTCATCAAAACAGGGTCCAGGGATGCCTTGTACGCCATGAAAAGATTACCTGTCAGTAGTCTGTATGGTATAGAGATATGGCTTTGAGGTGATCAACTTGGGACATTTTGTTTACTCCTGTATTCTTTTTGCAAGGAACCGTTGTGGACGTTCCAGTTGCTGCATGTGTCTGGGCAGGTACATATCAAGGGGGTCATTATACTCTATGATGTGTCTGATAAGGGCTGAGTACAGTGGTACGATGATTTCTGTGGACCTAGATGCCATGTTCTTACTTATAAGATGAGCAACATAGAAGGATTTTCTTACTATCTGGAGCACATGTTGTTTGAAGGCTAGGTTATTATCTGCATGAGTTGCCAGTGAATCAACTTTTAGAGGTATTTTATTAATGACATACTTAACCAGGATATCTGACTTTACAAAAGGTACAGTAATGCATTTCTTGGCATTGGGCTTCAAGACATTGCGTTGGCACTAAGCGCATGTCTGTGTTAGATCTTCTTGAAGGGTGTTGTCATCTTGGAGTGGGGATTCAACGACTACTCCCAGTTTGCAATCATCCTTGTACTTGATCATCCAGAGGCCTTTGACATTGGCTTTGACCTCCAAGAAGTAGATGATAAAGAGGAATGGGCCCAACACAGAACCCTGAATGACTCCAGTAGAGACTGGCCTCTTTGGGGAGGTAGCCTCAATGATCCTAACCACTTGAGTCCTAGCCATGAGTCTGGTGTTTATTTAGTGTGTTATAAAGCGGGCAGCAGTACAGGTATACATACCGGATCAGTCGAGGCCCGGGTTAACAACAACCGCCACCAGTGCTATTGGCCAACAGGGTGCTGGTGAAAATTGGGCTACTGTTGGCAAAGGAGGAGAAGAAGGGGAAGCCATGCCTGAAGGCAGATAAAGGCTAGGACTGTTGTAGTGAAGGTCGGAACTTTGAATGTTGGCAGTATGACTGGTATAGGGAGAGAGCTAGCTGATATGATGGACAGAAGGAAGGTTGGTATGTTGTGTGTGCAAGAGACCAGATGGAACGGGAGCAAGGCTAGGTGTATCGGAGGCAGGTTCAAATTGTTTTGTCATGGTGTGGATGGGAGGAGAAATGGCGCAGGGGTTATCCTGAAGGAACAGTATGCTAAGAGTGTTTAGGAGGTGAAAAGAGTGTCGGATAGAGTGATGTTTATGAAGCTAGAAATTGATGGTGTAATGATGAATGTTGTTAGTGCATATGCTCCACAAGTTGGGTGTGCGATGGATGAGAAAGAAAAATTTTGGAGTGAGTTGGATGAAGTGATGATGACTGTACCCAAGGGTGAGAGAGTGGTGATTGGAGCAGATTTCAATGGGCATGTTGGTGAAGGGAACGGAGGGGATGAGGAAGTGATGGGTAGGTATGGTGTTAAGTAAAGGAATGCAGAAGGTCAGATGGTAGTGGATTTTGCAAAACGGATGGACATGGCTGTGGTGAATACATATTTTAACAAGAGGGGGGAGCATAGGGTGACATACAAGAGTGGAAGAAGATGCACACAGGTGGATTATATCTTGTGTAGAAGGGCCAGTCTGAAGGAGATTGGAGACTGTAAAGTGGTGGCAGGGGAAAGTGTAGTTAGGCAGCATAGGATGGTGGTTTGTAGGATGATATTGGTGATCAAGAAGAGGAGGAGGAGGAGTGTGAGGACAGCACCAAGGATCAAATGGTGGAAACTGAAAAAGGTTAATTGTGAGGTGGAGTTCAGGGAAGAGTTAAGACAGGCACTGAGTGGCAGTGCAGAATTACCGAATAGCTGGGTAACTACAGCAGAGCTAGTAAGGGAGATGGCTAGAAAGGTGCTTGGTGTGACATCTGGAAAGAGGAAGGAGGACAAGGAGACTTGATGGTGGAATGAGGAAGTACAGGAGATTATACAGGGAAAGAGGTTGGCGAAGAAGTGGGATTGTCAGAGAGAGGAAGAAAGTTGACAGGCGTATAAGGAGATGAGGTGCATGGCAAAGAGAGAGGTGGCGAAGGCTAAGGTGTATGAAGAGTTATATGAAAGGTAGGACCCCAAGGAGGGAGAAAAGGACATGTACAGATTTGGCTAGACAGAGGGACCGAGCTAGTAAAGATGTGCTGCAGGTAATGGTGATAAAGGATAATGAAGGAAACGTACTCACAAGCGAGGATAGTGTGTTGAGCAGATGGAAAGAGTACTTTGAGAGGCTGATGAATGAAGAGAATGAGAGGGAGAGAAGTTTGGATGATGTGCAGATAGTGAATCATGAAGTACAGTGGATTAGCAAGGAGGAAGTAAGGATAGCTATGAAGAGGATGAAGAATGGCAAGGCTGTTGGTCCAGATGACATACCTGTGGAAGCATGGAGGTGTTTAGGTGAAATGGCAGTGGAGTTTTTAACTAGATTGTTTAATGAAATCTTGGAAAGTGAGAGGATGCCTGAGGAATGGAAAAAGTAACTAGATTGTTTAATGAAATCTTGGAAAGTGAGAGGATGCCTGAGGAATGGAAAAAGTGTTTTGGTACCTATTTTTAAGAATAAGGGTGATGTGCAGAGCTGTAGTAACTACAGGGGGATTGAACTGATCAGTCACAGCATGAAGTTATGGGAAAGAGTAGTGGAAGCTAGGTTAAGAAGGGAGGTGATGATTAGTGATCAGCAGTATGGTTTCATGCCAGGAAAGAGCAGTACAGGTACGATGTTTGCTCTGAGAGTGTTGATGGAGAAGGTCAGAAAGAGATGAATTGTGTCTTTGTGGACTTATAGAAAGCATATGACAGGAGAGGAGTTTTGGTATTCTATGAGGAAGTTGGGAGTGTCAGAAAGGTATGTAGGAGTGGTACAGGATATGTACGAGGGTAGTGTTGACAGTGGTGAGGTCTGCGATGGGAGTGACAAATGCGTTTAAGGTGGAGGTGGGATTACATCAAGGATCGTCTCTGAGCCCTTTCTTATTTGCGATGGTGATGGACAGGTTGATAGACTGGATCAGACAGGAGTCCCCGTGGACTATGATATTTGCAGATGACATTGTGATCTGTAGTGAGAGTAGGGAACAGGTGGAGGAGACCCTGGAGAAGTGGAGATATGCTCTAGAGAGAAGAGGAATGAAGGTCAACAGGACTAAGACAGTATGTGTGTGAATGAGAGTGAGGCTAGAGGAATGGTGAGGATGCAAGGAGTAGAGGTGGCGAAGGTGGATGAGTTTAAATACTTGGGATCAACAGTTCAGAGTAATGGTGAGTGTGGAAGAGAGGTGAAGAAGAGAGTACAGGCAGGATGGAGTGGGTGGAGAAGTGTCGGGAGTGATTTGTGACAGAAGAGTACCAGTAAGAGTGAAAGGGAAGGTCTTCAAGAGGGGTAGTGAGACCAGCTATGTTATATGGGTTGGAGACAGTAGCATTGACAAAAAGGCAGGAGTCCGAGGTGGACGTGGCAGAGTTAAAGAGGTTAAGATTTACACTTGGTGTGACGAGGGTGGACAGGATTAGGAATAAGTATATTAGAGGGTAAGCCCAGGTTGGAAGGTTTGGAGACAAAGCCAGAGAGGCAAGATTACGTTGGTTTGGACATGTGCTGAGGAGGGATGCAGAGTATATTGGGGAAAAAGATGCTAAGGATGAAGCTGCCAGGTAACAGGAAAAGAGGAAGGCCTAAGATAAGGTTTATGGATGTGGTGAGAGAGGACATTCAGGTGATTGGTGTGACAGAGCAAGATGCAGGGGACAGGAAGAAATGGAAACAGATAATCCGCTGTGGCAACCCCTAACGGGAGCAGCCGAAAGAAGAAGATGATAAAGGGGTTTATGCCTCTTTCCATTAGTGTGTTGATCATGGCCAAGTGGGATAGTGCATCAAATACTTTATGCAGGTCTAGGTTCATACTAGGCTAATGACCACCAAGATCTTTACAAGTCTAGCCGTGCAGTCCAGCCCAGTTTTGTCCCAGAGTTCCTTGGATGTCTGTATGGTGGGGTATGTTGGTAAAGAGGAAGCTAAGGGTTAAGTGTGGGGAGGTATGTTAGTTGTGTATTAATTTACTTACCCCATGTCTCTGATGGACAGAGTTTAATGGTATAGGCCAGGGGTGAATTTGCAAATCACCATCCAATGATCAAGGTTTTTTTTGAACAGGGTCAGGGATGAACTCTGCTTCACGTAGATAGGGAACGTATTCCATAGCACGGGGATCCTTTGAGACACATATTGGTCCCTTCAGCAGGTAGTATTTATGTTGCAGACAAAGTTCAGGTCCTTGGATCTAGTGTTTCTGGTGCTGCTTGCCTTGTTGATGTGCAAGAGATCCATCAGGGTAGGATCCAATGACGCCCTCTGCTAGGCATATATTACCTGTCACTAACCTGTAGGAGATTGAATACAGAGATACCTTAAGGTGGTCTTGTCAAAAACAATTGGAAAATTTTGCTAGGACATGAGGACCTGGCAAAAGTAGTGAGAGATGGACCCCAGTTTGTAGAAAAGAAAAATGGAAACATTAAGCAACTGTTAGAATTTTCAGGGAGGAAAATTATAACACCTTGTACTAATAAGGTCTTTGGTACTTATAAATGTTTGAATTGTAGGATGTGTAGGTTTATTTCTGAGGGTCCCTTCATAGACTTATCACATTGTAACAAAACTATAAAAGTGCCAGGTAGATTTGATTGTTCCTCTACTGGGGTTATGTTGCTTTATGTACGTCATGCACAGCATTTTCTGTTGGCATGACCACCAGGAGTCTGGGTAGTAGAATTAGGGAATATGTATATGCTGTTATGAGTAATGATGAGAATAATGCACTGTAAAAACATTCTGTAAAATGTTCCAATTTAAAGAAATTAATTTTTTCTGTTTTGGATGTGGTACATATGGACTTAAGGGAAGGAGATTTTAAGAACAAAGTTGAAAAGAAAGAAATTGAGTAGCAGATTCGCCTGCCTGCTCACCTTCCTCCTAGTTTAAATGACGCTGTAAACTTCAAATGTTTGTATAGAAAATCTGTCATTAATTGTTTGATACATCAAGGGGTTAACATCAGTGTTTTCCTATTGGTTAACTGTTTAACAAATTTGGTTTAAATATGGCTGCATTATTATGTGGTTGGTTGCTTCTGATGAAGTCTTCCGATTGAATAGTGGATTAATAAATTTGGTTTACGCTAAAAGAAATGTGTCGAGCACTTGTTTCCACCAGTGTACTTTACTACAGAGTATTCATACCCTTGATTCTTCTGGTTTGGAATCTTTGAGGGTGTTTCAGCTGTTGCAGATGCCTGGTTAGGTACGTGCAAAAGGGGTCGTTGCACTTGGTGATGGGTCTGATAAGGGCTGAGTAGAATGGTACAATTACTTCCTTGGACCTGAATGCCATAGCCTTGCTTATGAGTTTGGTGACATAGAATGATTTTCTTACTATCTTGGCTACGTGTTGGTCGAGTGCCAGATTACTGTCTGCATATGTTCTCAGATCCCTAACTTTCGGGTGAGCTCTTAGGGGTGTTTTTTTATCAATTAATTAATTAGCTTGAGTGGATGTATTCCCAGAAGGCACTATAATGCATTTCTTTGCATTGAGTTTTAATAAGTAGTTTCACACTAGTCATTTGTTTATATTAGACTTTCTTATAGAATTTTGGTGTTGTGAGAGGAATCTGATAGCTCCCAATTTACAGTCATTTGCAAACTTGGTGAGCCAGAGGACTTTGACATTAGCCTTGACTTCTGAGAAGTAGATGCCAAACCGGAGCAGACCCAACAGAGAGCTCTAGGGTACTTCCCTGGTGACTGGGTCTCTTGGTGGAGGTGACCTCCCCAATCCTGACTCCTTTGGGCTTGTCTCTGAGCCATCGGGCAATCCAGTGAGTTATGTAGGGATTTATGTCTTGTTCTGAGAGTTTGTCAACAATATCGGAGTGGGGTATTGTATTGAATGCAATACCTCACTATGGTATTGTTGACAAACTCTCAGAACAGGCTAGGTCAAGATAGGGATATGCACTGTTTACCTCTCATCCATAGCCATGATGACTCTCTTGAAAATGTTTACCAGATTAATTAGGTAAGACCATTTCTTAACAAAGCCAAACTGAGATGGGTCCAGTGTCTGCAAGTTGCCATTGCCCTTGTTGATCATTTCCATAATAATTTGTTCCATTGCTTTACATATTAGACTTGTCAGACTGATGAGTCTGTAGTTCCCGGGGTCAATTGATGGTCCACCCTTATGAAAAAGGGTGACTGTTGTGGCCAGCCATTCACCTGGCATGTGCCCACTTCTGAGGCTGTAGTTGAAGATTGCCTCAAGTGGTCCTACTAGGTCATGTTTTAGGTTATTTTGGAGGTGACCGGGGATATCATCAATACCCACTGAAGCAGTGTTTTTTGGTCTTGGCAAGCACCTGCAGTACTTGTTCCCTTTTGATAGTTGGGAGAGGGATATGCTAGACGGGATTTCATAAGAGGTAGTGGTGGGAGTGGGAGGGTTAAGTTGGAGCTACATTTATTGACCATTAGATTTGTTGTCACCCTGGTCAGTGAAGTTTGTGCCATTTACCACTAGTTCTGCACACATTGAGTATTACCTTTAAGATCCCTGACATAGCTGAAGAAAACCTTTTGATTGTCCTTAGCCTGGGAGGCTATTCTGACCTTGTAATTGGCCTTGCTGGACTTTATTAGACCTCTTTGTTTCTTGTTTAGTTGAATCAGAGAGCTGTTGTCTGTTTGAGAGTTGCTGGTTTTGATTTTGGCCAAGACTTTTTTTTTCCTATTCCAGGTGCCAGAAAGTCTGCTCTTCAAATTTTCCCTTAGAACTAGCTGGTTTCTCAGTAGTAGTACTAAAATCTGAGCCCCTGTGACTAGCACTTGCTCTAGAACCTGCTGGAAAGCACTAGGAAGCCTGAAACTGATACAAGCACTCAACTCTCCTTGTCTATAATAAGGAGAAATTAATCATAGGCACTAAACAGCTTATAATTGCAAAGTACCTTGCAAAGGTAAGAGAAAACAGCTCTTAAACTTTACAAAAAGCATCTAAACAGGCATGTCCAAGGTTCAGCTTCCGGTGATTTCTCATGTCCACCTGGTGAATCTGGGCATACTGGGGCAATGCGGCAACTGCCTCATGTACACAGACAATCCTCTCCTCCTCTTCTCCTACCACCCAACACTACAACCGGCGAGAGATGCACTTACATAGCCAAACTGGAAGCAAAGCTCTCTCCGGCCAAGATTGTGCCAGACAGTCAAGAGGAGAAGGTTAACACCTGCACTACACCTCAAGCAATTCATAGCCCTTCAAAACCCACACCATCAACACCCACACATAGCAACACTAAACCCACATATGCGGAGTCCCTTAACATTAACCTGCCCAAGCAACACGACCTCCGAAGCTGAAATGCAGACAAACACCAATCATAACCAAAGTGACACATAGCTCAAAACACCAGTGTGCCACCCAACAACAGTCCCTAAGGCAAGACAATGTACCCAACACCTTAGTCATAGGTGACTCTATAGTCAGGCACACTGATGTCCCACTCACCAGGCTGAACAAGGAGAAAATTACAGTCCGCTGCCTGTCTGGTGCCAGGATCTGCCACATAACGCATGCACTCAAGTCACTCCACAACAAGTACAAATGCAACTCTGTCATTGTCCATGCTGGAGTGAATGACTTGAGACGTACCTCCCTGGACTACATGAAAAGAGACATGGAAGAGCTCTTGGATCATGTGGCCCAGGCAGGTATGACCCTAGCCCTGAGTAGCATCCTGCCTTCGCCCAGAATGATACCACAGTATAAAGACAAAATGATTGACTTCAACAATTGGTTAAGCTTCTGGTGTCATTCAAAGGGGATCCAGTATCTGTCTGCCTGGGAAGACATGATCGACAAACCACGATGCTTTGCCAGAGATGGTCTGCACCTGTCACCCCTGGGATTCAGGTTACTGGCTAAAGCTCTTGCCACCCCTATAGTGCCTTTTTTAGGCAAGGTTCAAAGGATAAAACCACCACCGTAACCGATACAAGCATGCAAAATCTGAAGGTAATGCTACTCAATGCTAGAAGTCTAAACCTCAAAATGCACTCTCTCGAGGCACTCCTAAAAATGGAGAACATCAATATCTGTACAGTAACTAAGACCTGGTTCAAGGCTCCAGAGAGCACCCCTGCAATACCAAGCTGCAACTCTTACCACACTGTTTGGCCACAAAACCAAGACCGAAACACTAAAGGTGGAGGAGTGTCCATATTCACACCTCCAGGCTAGTTGCCCAACACAATGTATCTGAAATTCTCCAGGTGCAACTAACACTAGGTAAGACTGCAATCCGAATTGTAGCTTGCTACAGATCCCCCACCATACCCCAAGATTCTCACTACACCTTTCTAAACATACTGGAAAATATTAAGATACAAGCAAACACCCTAATACTGGGTGATTTCAACTACCCTGCCATTAACTGGGAAAACTACTCGGGTACCAACTCCTTTTCCCAACGGTTCTTGGAATTCATAAATTCCAACTCCCTGGATCAACTAATCCATTGTCCCACCAGGGGCTCCAGTATCCTAGACCTGGTCATTGCCAACATGGGAGATAGATGCTACACACCAGTGGTCACCCCCTCATCGGTCAGGTCTGACCATAAGCAAATCACCCTTGACATCCACATCCCTCCCCCACCCCCCAGTAAGGAAACCTCCTTAAAAAAACTTCTCCAAAGCCAACTTCATGCTACTGAAGTCAGAAGTGACAAACTTCACGACACCCGTGCAGATGGGATCTGAAAGTTCGACTGCAGAATCCTACCCTAAGGCACTGTACGAGCACATCCACTCATGCATGAATTGTGCCATCCCAAATAGAGCCAAGATGCTCTTCTCCAAAAAAGGAAGCCAATCTGGTGGTCCCCTGCTATAAACAAACTATACAACAGAAGGAAGAAACTGTTGCAGAAAAGAGGAAAATCCAAGGATGCAAAAAAACTCCCTCACCAGTCTCAGTAAGAAGTTGAGATCCCTCATAAAATCCTCAAAAGCTAGTTACGAAAATAAAATTGCCAGATTCCAAAGACAACCACAAGGCATTCTATAGTTATGTCAATAATCTAAATGGCAATGCTCAGGTCTGCTCTGAGATACAACAGAATGGCATTAAATATACTGATCCCAAGGATATTGCCAATATCCTGGCAGATCGATTTAGTGCCAACTTCACCCCTTCTCACCCCCTAAAGGGCCCATCTCAATACCAAAAGATTGCCAAATTCTGGTAATCACTGCCACACAGGTAGAAACCACACTCTCCAAAGCTAAAAATACAGCATCCATGGGACCAGATGACATCCCAGGCTGTGTACTTCATGAACTACAAAATGAACTGGCACCTCACCTAAGTGTCATGTTTAATCATAGCCTCACCTCAGGCTTCGTGCCCACTGAGTGGCGCACAGTTACAGTTATCCCACTCCACAAGGGGCGATCCGCCTTGGATCCTGGGAACTACCGTCCCATCAGTCTGACAAGCCTGATCTGCAAGGGCATGGAAAGCATTATCATGGAACTTATAAACAAAGACATTGGCAACCTTCAAACACTGGACCCCACCCAGTTTGGGTTTGTGAAGGGCCCATCTTGTCTCCTGAATCTGATTGACTTCTTTGAATCAGTCTTCAGAGCTGTGGACGAGGGTAAGGCGGTCCACACAGCCTATCTGGACCTCACCAAGGCTTTCAACACCACCCCCCACTCTGGAATCATAGATAAACTTACTGAGCTGGGCATAAATCCCTACGTCACTCGATGGGTTGCCAACTGGCTTACTGACGGAACCCAGACTGTAAAAGTAGCTGACTCCAAATCCAGCTCCAGACAAGTGACAAGTGGAGTACTTCAGGGTTCAGTCCTGGGACCACTCTTGTTTGGCATCTACTTCTCTGAAGTACAGGCCAACACTAAGGGACTCTGGCTAACAAAGTTCACAGATGACTGCAAACTGGGAGCCATTATTGAATCCCCAAATGATGTGGATATTCTACAAAAGGGCCTTACAAAAACAGATGCCTGGTGCCAGAGCCATGGGCTCAAGCTTAATGCCAAGAAATGTATAGTTATCCCCTTTGGAAAAAAACATGTACCCATGAATTACCACATAGGTGGCAGGACACTAAACATCAAAAGTGTGATGAGAGACTTGGGGACGCAGGTGGACAGTGGTCTCACTTTCGATAACCACATCGCCACAACGGTCAGGAAATCCTTCTATGTGGCACACCACATCACTAAGGGCTTTTCATCCAGGAAAAAGGAGGTCATTGTCCCACTGTACTCATCCCTCATTAGACCCATTATAGAGTACAATGCCCCATTTGGTATGTACCTCACAAGATATCTGCAACTGCTGGAAAGGCCACAGAAATACCTCAATAAAAGAATCACAGGCCTAAAGCAGATGCCATATGCTGACTGTCTAAAAAAAACTTCAGCTATACTCTGTGACATATCGTCTACTCAGAGGTGATCTCTGCTTAACATAGGCCATGTCAAACCCTGAGCTGTTGGACATGCTCCACTTAAAGAAATCCCAATCCCTTAAAGCCATAAGCTCCAGAGATCTAAACCTTGTCATCACAATGAACAAAACATGCTGGAGGGATAGGTTCCTGACCCAGAGACTCCCCATACTCTGGAATAGACTGCCCGTACATGTCAAGCAGAGCGCCTCATTGGCCCTCTTTAAAAGGAACCTTGATGATTGGATGGGAGATAGGAAATTCACCCTGGGGATCATGTCAGTCGTCCTGCTAGACAGGGGTCCAGAGAAGTAAATATTATGGGAAGAAATATCCAGGAATTGTTATGGCTAGGCTTGTATAGGCCCTAGGGCCGATAGCCTAGGACCAACCTATAAACCTTTAGTTATGTAGCCTTGTTAAGGTAAGGATTCTACCAGTGTGGTGTGTTTTTGGTGTTAGATCTGTGCTTCTGGTAGGTATGGCAGCCTCAATGCAGCCATTTACATGTTTGTACAGGGTTTCTGTAAATAATTCTGCATAGATAGCTCTTTTCCCAGGGTGTGGGAGAGCTGTGAATTATGACAGATCTTTGCTTAATAGGATGTAGTTTGCTTTAGTGTAGTTCCTGTCATAAGTTTAGTTGGGTTTTCTGGGTTGAATTTTATTTTGAGATAGACAATTTTGTGGTCGACATCATCAATGAGGACATTGAGAACATGACACCTCCCATGCTGTTAGGTATTGGATTCCCCTGCACTGACACCACAAGCTAAGCCATTTATTAAAATCGATTGCTTTCTGTTCTCACTCTGGCATCGTCCTTGGTGAAGGTAGAATGCAGTTAATTGCAAGTCGTGTACCTGTCTGTGACACACATCCAGAGAGATCCATAATGTGTCTTTTCCTATAGCCCAGCGAGATATACCTCGGGCCATTTACACCCACATAAACTATGATAGAATCATATTGGTACCGTGGTGCAGTGACCTGAGTGCATGTGTAATACTGAGGATCATAGTTCCAGGTCAGCAACTAACAGTTATCTTCTCTTTGTTCATCCTGGTGAGAGGAGTATCTGTGTGTCATCCATTAAATTGTATTTTTGTCATAGTGAATTCTAAAGTGTTTTCTTGACTTATGGTCTTTGTTCTTGGGACAGTATGCACCACTTTCCCATCATCCCTTGCCTTTTCAGAGAAGTCCAGCAGGTTCAGTAAGTATGACTTTCCTTTGACAAAGCCAACCATGTCCTTGTTAATTTCCTTGATAATTCTTTTCATGGCTTGGCAAGTAAGACTAGTTAGTTTCTAGAATCTGCTGGAGGTCCTCCCTTATGAAGGGAGATGACTGTTGCAGTCCTGCATTCTCAAAGTCTGTATTAAGACCATAACTAAATAGGGACTCCAGGCATCCTGAAAAGTTCATATAGTAGACAGTTCAAGAGGCATCCTAGGATGTTGTCAGGGCCCATTGAGACTGTGTTCTTGGTTTAAGTGAGCACAACCAGTACATGCTCCCTAGTCATGTTTCAGGGGGTTATGTTTGAAGGTATTTCTTTTGGGGGAATAGTTGGGAGTGATGAAGGTAAAGTTGAAACTGAATTTGCCCACTAACAGGTTTGCTATATCGCCAGGCTCAGTGAATGTGGCAGCATTACCCACTAGTTCAGCACACTGCTGTGTACTGCCCTTGAGCGTTCGACAGCTGAAAAAGACCTTATGGTTGGTGATCTTTTATCTGGGAGGTTACCTTATCCTTAAAGTTAGCTTTGTTTGATCTAATTAGTCATCTTAGTTGCCTATTTAGTTTGACGAGTGACTTATCTTTATGGGGAATACCCTTCCTGATTTTTGCCGTAATTTTTTTTTTCCTTTTGTTGTATATCCTGTTTAATTTGGGATGCCACCAAGGCGGTTTGTTTCTGGGGCTAGTTTTGGTAAGTGTAGCAGCCTGTATGCAGCCATTGACATCGATGTACAGAGTTTCTGAGAGCAATTCACTGTAGGTTGCTGTGCTCTCAGGGTTTGGAGGGGCATTGAATTTTGACAAACCATCAGTTAATGAAAGGTAGTTTGCTTTGGAATAGTTCCTAACCGTTACTGATTTTACTGGGGTTACAGAGTTGATTTTGATTTTGAAGAAGACTGCTTTATAGTCTGACATCTCCAGGGAGGACAAGACATGGGGGGGTGCAGTATTCCCCCATATTTGTGAGTTTGGGGTCTGGTATGTTGGAGCCTGTAGTGGGCATTTTCACTGTTTGGTCAAGGGTGTTTGTATTTACGAAGTCCAGGATTCCTTGTGCCTGCAGATTTGAGACTATGTTGGATTCCCAGTCTCTAGAGAGGTAATTAAAGTCTCTCATGGATAGGATGTTAGTGCCTCCAGTAGGTCAAAGTGTGCATTGTGAGCTTCTTAGGACATGGAGATGACCTATAGCTGGTTAGAATATAGTACAGAATTTTGTTTATGGTGATCTGCACGTGGAGGAACTCCAGTGCGTCATCCTCTTTGACCAACATAAAAGCTTGCTTGTTATTGATGTATATTGACACCGCTCCACCTTTAGTCCTTGTCTGTGGAGCTGCTGGTCTGAAAGTGTGGAAAGCCCTGCAACCTTGTACTTCTGGGTTACTGTCTTTCGCTCTAAACTAGGGCTCAGTAACTGCACAGATGTTTATATTCTTGAGTGTGAAGAGGGCTTGGAGGGAGTGTACTTTTTTAGGTTCCTGGCATTGAGCAGTAACACATTGAGAATCAGCGAGTTGATTTTCCTCTGTCAGTAGGCTTGTCTTTTTGGCATTGCCTAAAAAGGCACTATGGGGGGGGGGGGGGTGGTGGATAAAGTTTTAGCCACTGTTTGAAATCTTGAAGGGGACAGGTGCAGACCATCTTTGGCAAAGCAATGTGGTCTGTTAACTATGGTCTCTGAAGCTGACAGATATTGGATCCCCTTAGAATGACACCAGAAAGATGGTCATTTGTTAAAATCGATTATCTTTTGCTCATATTGTGGCATCATTCTCTGTGATGGTATTATACCGCTTAGTGCTAGGCTTACTCCGGTCTGAGGTACATAGTGTGAGAGCTCCATAATGTCTCTCTTCATATAGTCCAGGGAGGTATGTTTCAGGTCATTTATACCTACATGGACTATGATGGAATCATACTAGTACCAATGGTGTAATGACTTGAGTGCTTGTGTGATTTGGCAGATCCTGGATCTAGATGAACAACTAGCTGTTACCTTCTCCTGGTTCAGCTTGGTTAGAGGGGCATCAGTATCTCTTAAAATGGCGCCTCCTATTACAAGAGTCCTGGGAAGTGTATTTGGCTTGCCTTAGGGGATTAGTATTTGGGGCTCCATTGAGTGCAACTCTATGTGTAGTATTGGATTTTTTGAGTGTCTTTGGGCATGCTGATGCACAGCTTTGACGATGGATGATCTAGACAATGTTTGTTGTTTAGGAAGATGATTTTAATCTCCTTAGCATCTTCTATGCGTGTGCTGTGTGCTATGTGATGTGGGTGCTGTGTGCAAGGTTTCAGCGACCTCGTGTGTGCTTGTATGTGAGAGAGAGTAGCGTCTGGTGTCATTGTCTAAGTACAACTTTCTCATACGGTATCTGTTTCTTTAAGGATTAAATGGTTGTCTGTAAATATGAGACAATTGCTGCATTGTGTCAAAATGCCTATGTCCACCAATCTGGCTACAGAGAAGTTAGGAAATTGCATATCCATGCTGTCCATTCCTTTGATTTATGAGCTACAGAGGGATGGTGTATTTGAGTTAGAAGTCTATTACAGGTATTTTGTTAGTGTATACTAATAAGGGTGCTTTATTTGGGATAGATTGTGCTAAACAGTACTAGATTCTACTGACTTTAATGTTTACACAATACTAAGGGTGCTTTATTAGGGCAGATTATGCTAAACAGCACTAAATTCTACTAACTTTAATGTTTACACAGTATTGAATTCTACTTAATCTATAGGTATTGCCTCTCGACACTCAAGTATCTGCTCTAAGCTTGTTGGCATGCAGGGTATTTGCTCTGTATTTACTGCTTTACAGTGTATGGTTTTCTGCACCTTTCTATGGGGAAAATTTGCTTTCTAGGATGAATTTATGGAAAACATTCTGTGTGAAGAGTACTTTTAGATAGTTTATAGAACAGACTGTAGCAATGAAAGAGGGGAGGGAGGGAATTCAGATTACCATATGGGGGACGGCCTTATAAAACCACCACAGGAACCACAACAGAGAAAGGGTGACGGGGTTGAGGAAAAGTTCAAGGAAGAAGCAGGGTATGTAGAGAAGTATCCAGTCAAATAAAAGTAACATTGGAACTCTTTCAGAAACGTTAGCATAATGTCTCAGTTGGGGTGGGGAAGATTCAAAGAAGAGGGGAACAGAAAGACGCTGAATGCAACTGTAATCAGAATATAAAATTGTAGGCTCAAAACTGGAATATCAACAACTGTAAAAGCACTGAAGCACAAATCCTGGATCAGAAAAAAAAACATATTGTCACTGTTGAATTTTGCTACATTTTTGGCACCAGACAGTGCAGAAATTTACCAGTAGCACTGCTTGTGGAAAAAGTGTAGTAATATGTTAATAAATAAGGTTAAAATCTGGCAGTAATTCACAGTTCTGCCACAACTGTGAATGAAACAACAAGTCCAAACAGTGGTTAAAATACAAATAGTTGGCTTGTCTTAAAATAGGCGTACTACAGGGACAGGGTTCTGTTTGGAATTTATTTCTCAGAAGTCCAGGCAAACTTGAATGGCCTGTGGCTAATCCAAGTTGGCTGCCGATTGCAAATTGGGAGCAATCATTGAGTCCCCAATTATTTAATATACTGCAAACAGGGATAACACAGACAAATGATTGGTGCCAAAGTCACGAATTAAAGTTAATGCAAAAAAAAAAAAAAAAAAAAAACATTATTATTTCCTTTGGGGAAAGCTAACATCCATGCTAGTTACATTGTAGACAGCACCCCCCCCCCCCATGTGTAAACCCAGTGGTACTTGATCTGGATACTCAGGTTGATAGTCTGAACTTTGACCACCACTTAGCCACAGTAGTAGGTTCATAGGTAGATACTAGGCTATTGGCCCTTGGGCCTATATAAGCCTAGCCAAAAGGTACCCTAGCTTTCGCCACCCAAGAAAATTTATTTTCCTGTGCCACTGTCGAGCAGAGCCACAGAAGTGATCCCCGGGGTGAATTTCCTGTCTCCCATCCAATCATCAAGATTTTTCTTGAGTGCTAATGAGGAGCTTTGTTTGATATAGATAGGTAGTTTGTTCCAGAGTATGGGAATTCTCTAGGACAAGAATCTATCCCTCCAGCATGTCCTGTTTATTGTTGTGACAAGGTTTAGGTCCCTAGAGCGTGTAGCTCGTAGGGATTGGGATTTCTTTAAGTGGAGTATGTCTAAAAGCTCTGGGTTTGACATAGCTTTTGTGTTAGGCAGAGATCGCCTTGGAGTAGGCGATATGCGATGGAGTAAAGCTGCAGTTTTTTGAGATGGTCTGCGTAGAGCATCTGTTTGAGGCCGGTAATCCTCTTTGTGAGGTATTTCTGCGGCCTTTCCAGTTGTTGTAGATGTCTTGTGAGGTACATACCAAAAGGGGCATTGTACTCTATAATGGGTCTAATGAGTGACGAGTAGAGGGGAACAATGACCTCTTTTTTCCTGGATGAGAAATCTTTTGTGATGAGATATGCCACGTAGAAGGATTTCCTGACTACTGTGACAATGTGATTATCAAAGGAGAGACTACTGTCCACCTGTGTCCCAAGGTCTCTTATCACACTTTCGGTGTTAAGTAGACTACCGCCTATGTGGTAGTTCATGGGTACAGAGTTTTCACCAAAAGGGATGACAATGCACTTTTTGGCATTGAGCTTGAGGCCATGTCTTTGACACCAGGCATCTGTCTCAGCGGGGCCCTTTTGTAGGATGTCCACATCATTTGGAGTTTTGATTATGGCTCCTAGTTTGCAGTCATCTGCGAACTTCGTTAGCCAAAGACCTTCTGTGTTGACCTTTACTTCAGAGAAGTAGATACTAAGCAGGAGGGGACCCAGGACTGAACCCTGTGGTACTCCACTTGTCACTCGTCTGAAGTTGGATTTGGAGTCTGCTACTTTCACAGTGTGTGGATTCTGGCAGTGAGCCAGTTGGCAAACCATCTTGTGACATAGGGATTTATACCTAGTTTAGTGAGTTTATCTATAATTCCAGAGTGGGGGGTGGTGTTGAAAGCCTTGGCGAGATCTAGATAGGCTGTGTGAACCACCTTACCCTGATCTACGGCTTTGGTGACTGCTTCAAAGAAGTCTATCAGGTTTAGGAGACATGATCTTCCTTTTACAAACCCGAACTGGGTGGGGTCCTGAGTTTGGAGATTACCAATGTCATTGTTTATAAGTTCCATGATGATACGTTCCATAGCCATGCAGACCAGGCTCGTTAGGCTAATGGGATGGTAGTTTCCGGGGTCTGTGGTGGCTCCCCTTTTGTGGAGTGGGATAACCGTCACTGTGCGCCATTCAGTGGGCACATAGCCTGAGGTGAGGCTATGATTGAACATCGTACTTAGGTGGGGTGCCAGTTTGTTCTGTAGTTCATGTAGAACACAGCCTGGGATGTTGTCAGGTCCCATGGATGCTGTGTTCTTGGCTTTGGATGGTGCGTTTTGCAGCCGTGATTACAGGAACTTTGCATTCTTCTGGTATAGAGATGGGCCCTTTAGGGGATGACAGGGAGGTAAAGTTAGCACTGATCCTATCTGCCAGGATGTTGGCAAATATCAGTTGGTTCTGTATATTTCGTGCTATTGTGCTGTAACTCGAGCAGATCTGAGTGTTGCCATTGAGATTCTTGCCATAGCTATAGAATGCTTTGTGGTTGTCTTTAGAGTCAGTGGCGATTTTGTTTTCGTAACTAGCTTTGGATGATTTTATGAGGGATCTAAGCTTTTTACTGAGGCTGACCAGGGAGTTTCTCCAATCATGGGATTTTACGGTTTTTTTTTTTTTTTTTTTTTTTTTGCAACAATTTCTTTCTTTTGTTGTAGAGTTTGTTTATGGCAGGGGACCACCAGATTGGCTTCCATTTTTTGGAGGGTAGCGTCTTAGTTCCGTTAGGGATTGCACAATCCATGCACTCGTGCAAGTGCTTAAAAAGTGCTTTTGTGTAGGTTTCAGCAGTAATACCTCTATTGTCTGTCAACATGGGTGTCGTGAAGTTTGCCACTTCTGTCTTAAGAAGCGTGAAGTTGGCTTTGGAGAAATTTTTTACTGTGGTTTCCCTAATCGGGGGTGGGGGAGGGATGTGGATGTCTAGGGTGATTAGCTTGTGGTCGGATCTGACCAACGAGGAATTGACCTCTGGTATGTGGAGCGCCGGTTGCCCATGTTGGTAATAACCAGGTCTAGGATATTGCTGCTCCTGATGGGGGTGTGGATAAGTTGATCCAAGGCATTGGAATTTATGAATTCCAGAAAACGTTGAGCACAAGAGTTGGTACATGAGTAGTTTTCCCAGTTAATGGTGGGATAGTTGAAATCGCCCATTATTAGGGTGTTAGGTTGTACCCAAACCTATCAAGAAATGAGGAGTGGGAATCTGTGGCAAGCTACAATTTAGATTGCGGTCTTGCCCAGAGTTAGTTCCACTTGGATAATCTCGGATGCATTATGCTGAACAACTAGCCTGGAGTTGTGGATATCCTTAATGAATATCGACACGCCTCCACCTTTAGTGGAGGTGGCCGAAAGGTGTGGGATGAATTATAGCCTGGTAATGCAGGGTTGCTGTCTGGAGCCTTGAACCAGGTCTCTGTCACTGCACAGATGTCAATGTTCTCCATTTTAAGGAGTGCTTCGAGTGAGTGCATTTTGAGGTTTAGACTTCTAGCATTGAGTAGCAATACCCTCAGATTCTTCTTGCTTGTACCTGTTACGGTGGTGAATTTGTCATTTGAACCTTGCCTAAAAAAGGCACTATAGAGGTGGCTAGAGCCTTAGCCAGTATCCGGAAACCCAGGGGAGACAGGTGCAGGCCATCTCTGGCAAAGCATTGTGGTTTGTCGATCATGTCATCCCAGGCAGACAGATGCTGGATCCCCTTAGAATGACACCAGAAGCTTAGCCAGTTGTTGAAGTCAATCATTTTGTCCTTGTACTGTGGTATCATTCTGTGTGATGGCAGGATGCTGCTCAGGGGTAGGGTCATACCTGCTTGGGCTATAAGATCGGACAGCTCCTCCATGTCCCTTTTCATGTAGTCCAGGGAGGTACTTCTCAGGTCATTCACACCAACATGGACAATGGCAGTTATATTTGTACTTGTTGTGGAGTGACCCGAGTGCATGTGTTATGTGGCGGATCCTGGCACCTGACAGGCAGCTGACAGTGACTTTCTCCTTGTTTAGCCTGGTGAGTGGAACATCAGTGTGCCTGACCTATAGAGTCACTTTTGACTAGAGTGTTGGGTACGTTGTTATGCCTTATGGGCTGTGGTTGAGTGGCACGCTGAGTTTGTGGGCTATGTGTCATTTAGAGGGTGGAGGTTGCTTGTGTTTCTGCTTTGGAGGTCCCTGTTGCTTGGGCAGGTTTTTACTGAGAGCCTCCGCGAATGTAGGTGTGTGTTTTGTGTTTCTGTGTTGGTGTTGTAGGTTTTAAGGGACTATGTGCTGAGTGTGGTGTGGTGCAAGTGTTTACCTTCTCCTCTTGACTGTCTAGTACAGTCTTGGGTGAAGAGAGCTTTGCTTCCAGTTTGGCTATATAAGTGCATCTCTCACAGGTTGTAGTGTTGGCTGGTAGGAGGAGAGGGTTGTCTGTGTACATGAGGCAATTGCTGCATTGCCCCAAGATGCCCAGATTCATCAGGTAGACAGGAGAAAGTAAGGAGATCCTTCAATGTGGCACGTCTTATAAGTAAAGGCATTGCATCTAGAGCTAAGGATGTTATCATTTCATTATATTCGGCCCTCATCAGATCAATAATTGAGTACAATGCTCCCTTTTGCATGTACCTTACCAGACACCTGCAACAGTTGGAGAGACCTCAGAGGTTTCTTACCAAGAAATTACAGGGTACACAAAACAAGTCTTGTGCGAAAAGACTGAAAACCCTGTCACTGTATTTTGTTGTTACTAAAGGGTGACCTGTGCCTGACTTACAGGGCAGTCTCTGACCTGACCCTAATGGAAATGCTACACATTCGTAAATCGAATTGCAGGAGCGTCTCTCGCTGTAGATATCTTAACCTAGCCTCTGAATGAATAGGTCATACTGGAGACATAGGTACCTCTCTCAGGGACTGCCGTTTCTCTGGAACAAGCTTCCAGGTCACGTGAGACAGAGCTCCTCTTACACTCTCTTTAAAAGCAACCTAGATCAATGGATGGGTGTCCACAAATTCATTCTTGGATAGAGGAAGTTAGTATTAACTACCATAGACCCTTACCTTTGTGAACTTCACTCACCTAACCACCGCCAATTGTGACAACTCTGGATAAATATGGCTATACTTGTAAGGGATCCAGGGCCATTAGCCTAGTAATCTCATATGAACTTGTAATTCTACTTGTGTAGATAAAAGTGCAGAGTAATGTAGAAACAGTCTTCCCACAATTGCAGATTAAGCTACAAGACTGATGTCCTAGAACAGACTAAAAATGCAAACAAGCCTGGAAAAAGTATCACCACACGTCACTATAAATGTAACTTAAATATTTAAGCAGAATTGAGATAAAAGCTTTCTTTTCTGTTTCCTGTTGAAAAGCTTGTTACTTATAGTTCAGGGTTTTCCACACTTCTCCAAGTATTTCATAAAAGATCCTGGGTGGAGGTAGCTCTGTGCTGGATATAGCAGGCTAACTTGAGAGAGATCCAGTCAAATAAAGCCAATATGGGAGCTCCTTCATAAACTTTACCTTAATGCCTCGGGGCTACAAAGAACAGGGAAGAGAAAGGCACTAGAATGCAACTTTAAACAGGTAAATGATGAGCAGAATATAAAACTGTAGGAACAAAACTGGAATATCAACAAATGTAGAAACATTGAAGCACAATTCTTGGAGCCGAAAAATAATACTTGCTGCTGAATTCGAGTGCTGTTTAAAGTACTTCACTATGCAGAAATTTACCACTAGCATTATTTATGCTCCCTTTCTGGCTAGCCTGCTATATTCAGCACAGAGCTCTCTCAACCCAGGACCTTTTGTGAAAGACTTGGAGAGGTGCGAGTCTCTCTTGCAGAGTATACTGCCCAAATGAGTCTTAGTTTGAGTGGCCTAATTAGTAATGGTCTCTTTTTAACTATGATACAGAGTACAACAGAGATAAAATGCATACTGTTGTCTCCTTAAAATAAACCTGTTTATACAGTGAAAATCTCACTCTGTAACGTGCATACATTTTCAAGTGTAGCAACAGACTGAGCTGTAAAATGTTTTATACAGGAGAAGATCAGCAGGCAGAAGCATTGGGCTTTACTAGCTAAGAGAGGGGTTAAAATGTTCAAAAATTAATTAGCTGTTATACTATGGAGATCTGTTGAGGTCCTCTGCTTCATTGTTTGGATAGTAGAGTGGAGACAGCTGACTACCCAAAAACAATCTATACCTCCTAACCAAGAAAGTAACTTTCTGTTGTATTTGAGAGCAATCCCACTGTATAACCAATTTAGAACTACAGTATAGCGACATTTGTAGCACTAGCCTTCTGACTCTGACATTGTCTAAACTGTTCCTGTAGTGTCAGTCAGGCTAGTTTTAATTTTCTTTGGTCATCCTTGTGCTCTTTTCTAATGTCATGTCCGTAGCTTATCGTCTGATTTCACTCCTCCCTCCTGCCACTACTGGTTGTATTGTTTGAAGTGCTCTCTCCAGTCTGGGTTTCCTTTTTATGGATCTTGCGCTGATGGTCTTTTTGTAGCCCAGTGCCATTCCTTTCATTGCATCGGTGTATATATTTCTGTATAGTGTAGGAGTGCACAAAAAAGTTAACTGCAAGATCTTTTTACTTTTAAAATTTGAACACTTTCTACTTGCTGTCATGTCTAGTGTGAGAAACGATTGGGTCAATAGAAGTACATTTTCATAAATATTTCATAAATGTAAGAATTTTCTTTATGTTCTAGAGTGACAAATATGAACATAACTGTAGATGTGAAATTGATCGATCTCGCCGTTTGTTCTTACACACGGGTTCGGAGCTGATCCTCTGCTCCGAGCCGGCCACATCACCAGCTCAGCATCTTTGAGAAAGCTCGAGGCACAGTTCTATCCCATGATCCTCCCGTGCTACCCCTCAGATCTAGTTTGCCGCTAGCAGCAGATCGCATCGTGAGAGGCTTGGGCCAGTATTTTTTCATTCTTTTTTGAAGTTGTAGTTGTTAAAAGTAGCTTAAAGTAGTTAAAAAGTAGTTTATTAGTGTGATAGTTTATTAGAGAGTGTGTTTTTTCAATAGTTAAAGTAGTTTAAAGTAGTTTAGTAATTTTTTTCCTTAGTTAAGGCCTTGTTGTAATTCTGTCAGGACTGACAGTAGGGTTTAAATTGTTAATTTCTGCCTTAAATTTTTCTTCTCTTTTTTTATATATATTAGAGATCAGAATTATTCTTACTTTTACAAGTGTTTATAGTGTGTTATTATATTTATATATATATATATATATATATATATATATATATATATATATATATATATATATATAAAGTGTGTTAGAAATTTGTATTATTAGGTTAGATAGTATTTCTGAAAAAGCCAAGTCAGGCTTTAAAAGGTGTCCGTGTGGACAAAAGATGTCCATTGCTGATAACCATTCTTCCTGCGTCTACTGCCTTGGCCCTCTCCACTTGCAGGAAGACTGTTCCATCTGTCATTCCTTCAGTGGGATGGTCATGCTAGAAAGGCACAGGAAGTTGGTGGACAGAGGGTTATTAAAACCCGAATTTCAGGAGGCCCTGGACAAGGCTGAACAAGTGTCCAAGTATTCGAAGGGGTCCAAGTCTTCAAGAGTGTCGGAGCTTAAGTCCTCAGCTCCGAGCACCTCTTTTCAGATTCGGACACTGGCTCCAAAGACCTCGGGGTCGGGCGTCGAATGCTTATCTCTGATTGAGACTCCGGTATTGGAGCCGGTATCGGAGGTACCACCGCCTTCAATCCTTCGCTTGGTGATGGCTACGGCCCCTTCGACCCGTTTTTCGAGGCTGCTTTCCGACTCCGACGTGGACCGAGTGGTACAGAAGCTAATGGAGAACTCGGCTCTGTCCAAATTAATCAAAGTTTCGTCCCAATTGGTTTCGACACTCGAGGCTCTTCCCTCCCCCGAGACAAATCCTCCTCCGAGACCTGTCGAGTCGTCGGAGCCAGAGATCGAAGAGCCGATGATTGTAGAGCCCTCGGTGCCGAAGCCTCCAGCAGCGCTCTTGGCACCGTTGACCTCGACACCTTTGGAACCAGCCGGGGGGTCTCGGAGCCGACTATCTTTCCTAGGTTCCGGGGCAGACAGTCGAACCGAACTTTCAGTTCTGACTCTCCCCCTCGGGGCCTCGGCTCAGATCAGCTCAGATCCGTCCTCAGGGTCGGAGCCCGTGGTCCCGGTTCCGGGGAAACTACCGGTTTCTTCGGGACCGATGGGATCCTCGAGCCGGGGCACCGGTGCCTTCGACATCATGAGGAAGGTCTTGTCTGAACAGACACATATGTCATCGGCATCTTCTTCTCCTCCCCCAAAAGGTCCGCGTTCTGCTTCTGTACCTTCGGCTCCTACCAAGCGTCGAGACCCAATGCCTCAGCCAGCCCCAGAGGGCACCCCTGGTTCCTCGGATGCCTCCCCAGAAGCCCCCTCTGAGGATGTACCGAGGAAAAGATTGTGCAAGAGGAGGCACATTGATTCCCCACAGGAATCTCTGACATCTGATACCGATTTGGATGAAGCAGAAGGGTCCCCACAGACCCCTCTGAAGATGTCTCCTTTGCTGACATCTTGGAAATCTTGAAACAGAGGGGAGACTGGCAGACCCTTACCCCTTCTGTAGACTAATCGGTATTGCTGAAGGCATTTGGGGCTCAACCTTCTACCTCCAGGGTGACCCCTCCCTTTGACGAACTCATGGACCTGATAGCGCAAAGGGTGTGGGAGACACCTGCTACAGTGGAACCGGTCCCCCGCAGACCTAACAAGTGTATCACGGCCACTCAAGATAAAAGCTTTCTAACTAAAGGAGTGCCACTGGATACTATGGTGGTGGCGGCAGCCACTAAAAAGGAAATGTCTGAATCATCTTCCTCTGTTCATCCTCCTAATAAGGATTCTAGGATGATGGACAGATATGGGAAGCGCATCTTTAGTTCTGCGACTTTTTTTCCATGCGATCGCTGAACTACTTTACGCACTTCACGCGTCTACAGCGAGATCTCCTCAAGGAACTGGGAGATACTCTCCAGGGCAATACAGATGCTGCTGTCTCCGAGAAAGTGACAGCACACCTTAACACCCTCAACTCCATAGTTAACTCGTCCATGAGGCTCATTTCATATGCAGCCGAAGGTTCGAGTAGGGCGGCAGCCTCAGCAATTGCTCTGAGGAGACCATCCTGGCTGTGCCTATGCTCCTTTGCGGAAGCCTTCAAGTCTTCCTTTGCTAACGCCCCTTTTGATGGTGCCTCACTGCTTGGTCCCAAAGTAAAGGACACTCTCACTAGGTGCGAGTAAGAAGGGAAGACCCTGTCTGCCGTAGGGGTCCGTTTTTCCGCCCCATCTAGACCATACCCCAAAGGGGCAAAGAGGCAGAAAAATGTGGTTCCGAAAGACTCAGGGATCCTTTCAGCCCACACAGAGTGATGCCCCCTCCAGAGGCAGAGGAGGGGTAAGAAATGGAAGGTGCCGTCCAGCTGGCAGAGGGTGTCCGCAGAATCAGGGCGACAGAGATACGTTCTCTGGGAGGCCCTTTCAGCACTCCTGAGTGCATGCCCGGCTGTCCTACTCTGGAGGCAGTCAGGGGTCATTTGGCTTTATACCTAGTGGCCTGGCTAAATCTTACATCGGATTCCTGGGTAAAAAGCGTAGTTACCAGAGGCTACACTATTCCATTTATAAAAATTCCACCTGCCCCCAAAAAGCTCCCATATGTTCCACCCAGTCTGTGAGACCAGGCAGCCGTAGAAATAAAAAGGCTGCTCGAAAACAGAGTCATCCAACCAGTCCCGGCGGACCAGAAAGGATCCGGAACTTACTCAAGATTCTTTTTAGTTCCAAAGAAAACAGGGGACTGGAGGCCAATTTTGGACCTCAGCAGACTCAACACTTTCGTGAAAAAGGAAAAGTTCCGGATGGTCACGCTACAGTCGATCCTTCCTTTCCTACAGGACTGCGACTGGATGTGCTCTATAGATCTCAAAGACGCGTACTACCATATCAAAATGGCCAGAGCATCCAGAGATCACCTGCGTTTCCGGCTGGGAGCCAGTCACTTCCAGTTTCGTGCTCTGCCCTTTGGCCTCACCTCAGCACCCAGGGTGTTCCCCAAATGCATGGCAGTAGTAGCGTCTCACCTGAGACAAATGGGATTCCGAGTGTTTCCTTACCTAGATGACTGGCTCCTGTCTGCCACCACCGAGTATCGTCTTGTGCAAGCCAGGGATTACACCATCAACCTTTGCTCCTTTCTGGGCATAAGTCAATTTTGGAAAATCTGTCTTATCGCCCTCACAGCGTATCTCATTTATAGGGGCAGAGTTGGACACTTCCCTGGCTGGAATCAATCTCCCCCCACTAACAGTATCAGCCCTCCGAAATCAAATTTCTATCCTTCTTCAGAGCAAGAGAGCCCCTGCTCAACAAGTCTTGAGACTACTAGGAATGATGGCAGCTGCTCTTATCGTAGTTCCCCTAGGCAGGATGCACATGAGGATCCTTCAATGGATGCTATTTGCTCAGTGGTCGTACCTACAGCTTCCACTATCTCACGAGATCTTAATCACGAACTCCTGCAGACGAGATCTCCTATGGTGGATGCACAGTCAGGACCTAACAGTAGGCCGACCGTTTGTGTTGCCCAGTCCTATAGCTACTGTAACCACGAACGCTTCCCTGATAGGGTGGGGGGGACTTTTTCAGGGCAGAACAGTCCAAGGTCAATGGTCCAACTTGGAGTGCAACCTGCACATCAATGTCCTAGAGCTGAGGGCAGTGTTTCTTGCATTGCAACACTTTCACAAGTTCTTGCCTCTGGGAACAGTGACAGTTCAGACGGACAACATGTCACTAGTCTGGTACGTAAACAAACAAGGAGGAACCAGGTCTTATCCATTGTGCAGAGAGGCCCTCAGGATTTGGCAATGGGCTGTGTCTACCGGACGCTTTCTGATAGCAACGCACATCCCGGGGACATCCAACGTCATTGCGGACAGGTTGAGCAGAGCCATCCTGTTGCTCCACGAGTGGTCCCCTCAAATCTCAAGTCGCAGAAAAGATTTTCCGCAGATGGGGCCAGTCTTGCTGCGACCTATTTGCATCCTCATTGAATGCCAAATGCAGAAGCTACTTTGCCCTACTACCCCCCCTGGGGGTGCCCCCAGGGACGCACTTGTGCACGATTGGCCCCCGGGTCTCCTTTATGCTTTCCCCCCTGTTCCACTAATTCCCAAATTCCTGCAGAAAGCCAAACGTCTGGAAAGGACCATAATTCTGATAGCCCCATTCTGGCCTCGACAAATCTGGTTCCCCTTCCTTCAAACTCATCAGGTGGAGGAACCGTGGATTCTGGACCCAGTGCCAGATCTGTTGACACACTCGGGAGTTCCTCACACATCTCTCAAGTCCCTCAAACTGACAGCTTGGCTGCTCCGCTTCCCATCTTAGCCAGGTCAGATTTATTGTCCCCTGCAGTACAGCACATAATTGTATCTTCCCACAAGCCGTCCACAAGGAAGCTATACAACAGCAAATGGAAACGTTTTGCGTACTGGGCCTCGCAGCAGGGTATAGACCCGTCAGGGGCTCCAGTACACAAGATATTAGAGTTTCTTTCGACACTTTTTTTCACGAAGGAGCATCGACTTCCACGATAAGGGTACAACTTGCGGCTATATCTAATTTTCATGTTGGCCAGGGAGATAGTTCCCTCATGTCTCACAGACTTTGCAAAGCCTTTATGAAAGGTACCTTTCACCTCTGTCCCCCCTTTCATAGTCCAGTGGCCCCATGGAATCTTAACCTGATGTTATCGCAGCTCATGTTGCCCCCATTCGAACCAGCCGCCACAACCCTTCTAAAATTTTTATCGTGGAAGACACTTTTTCTGGTTGCCATCACTTCCGCCCGGAGGGTTTCAGAGTTGCAAGCGTTATCTGTCCGGCCCCCATATATGATATTTCATCCAGATAGGGTAACATTGCGCACCAATCCGTCCTTCCTTCCAAAGATTTGTTCAGTCCAAAATATTAATCAATCGATTGAACTACCCACCTTCTTCAAAAATCACTCCAGTAAGTTGGAATACATGCTGCACAAATTAGACGTCCACAGGCAGCTGAGATTTTACTTAGGACGAAGGAATACAGAAAGTCAGACCAACTGTTTGTATCATATGCTGACCAAAGGAAGGGAAAGGCGGTAACAAAAGTTACTTTATCCAAATGGCTCTGACTGTATAAATTTCGTATATTCAGAATCAAAGCAACAGCTCCCCTTTAAACCCAAGGCTCATTTTACGAGGGCGATTGCTACTTCCTTAGCCCATGCCGCCCGCTTGCCATTAGATACAATTTGTGCGGCGGCAACTTGGGCGAAACCACATACTTTAATCGCTCACTACAGATTAGACAAAAACTCCAGAGACAGGGCGACGTTTGGTTCCACTGTTCTCAGGAATGTTCTCCCATGAGCCACCCAGGATAAAGGAGCTAGGGACGCTACCCGTGTGTAAGAACAAACGGCGAGATCGAACAATTTCACATAAAGAAGTTATGTTTTTACCATAACGTTCCATGTGAATTGTTCATCTCGCCTGTCTGAGACCCTAGCAGGAGCAGCAGCTGAGGGGGTCCAAAAAAAGTGGTTTCCCCAGTTAGCTACCCTGGAGTCTATTTCAAATTTGTCCATGAGGCTAATTGCATGTGCAGCCAAAGGGGCGACCAGGTCAGCAGTTTCAGGTGTTGCAGTTAGAGAACATACTTGGATGTGCCTGTGTGAGTTTGTGGAGCCATTCAAGTCTCCCTTCGTCAATGCTCCCTTTGACAGATCCTCTTTGTTTGGCCCCAAAGTTAAGGATACTCTATATGCAGGTGTGAGAAAGATGGAAAGACCCTGTCTGCAGTGGGCATATGTTTTTCTGCTCCCCAACAAGCTTATTCCAGGAATTAGAGGAGTAGGAAGATGTGGTTCAAGAATTCCCAGGGGCCTTTCTAGGACACACGAGGTACGGGCTCCCCTTGAGGCAGAGGGGAAAGTTTCAGTGGAAGATGCCATCTTAGATGCAGAGGTGGCTCGCAGAAGTAGGGTTCAGGGAGTCCTTCTCTGGCCAGTCCTATCAGCGTTCCTGAAAGGAGGCCCGATTGCTTGTCTCTGGAGGCAGTCGGGGGAAGATTTTCTTTGCACTCAACCGCCTGGTGACCAGTAACCACAAATACCTGGATGTTAAGAATTATTTCTAGAGGTTACTTTATCCATTTCATTCTTTACCCAAGAACTTGAATAAGACTCCCCAATATTCTACCCAGTCAGAGGGACCAGGCAGCCTCGGAAATACAAAAGCTGCTTGAATAAGAGAGTCATCCAAAAAGTCCCACTGGACCAGATAGGATCTGGATTTTACTCCAGGTTCTTTTTAGTGGCAAAAAAATGGGGAACTGGAGACTGATTCTGGATCTCAGCATTCTAAATAGTTTTGTTCAACAGTCTAAATTCCAGATGGTCATGGTTCAGTCACTACTTCCCTTTTTAGAGGAAAATGATTGGATGTACTCTATAGACCTTCAAGACGTGTATTGCCACATAAAAATGGACAAATGCTCAAAGGTTCCTCTGCTTCCAGCTAGGAGCCAGTCATTATCAGTTCAGTGTGCTGCCCTTTGGTCTTACCACAGCCCCCGAGTGTTCACCAAATGTATGGCAACAGTAGCAGCTCACTCAAGACTGCATGGATTCCGGGTGTTTCCATATCTAGACGACTGGCTCATCATTGCTTCCACCAGTCATCTACTGCTTCAGGGGACAGATCTCACCCTTCAAATGTTCCAGCAGCCAGGAATCACAGTCAACTTTACAAAGTCTCAGCTAACCTCCTCTCAGTTTGTGGAATTTATCGGAGCTCGTCTCAACACACTCTCGTGTGGCTTCTCTGCCTGTCCACAGACTACAGAAAATAAGATCTCAAGTTCATTCCCTCTTGGGCTCAAACAAAGTACCAGCCCGGCTAGTGTTTCAAGCATTAGGGTCCATGGCAGCGGCAATCACTCTGGTCATGCCAGCGAGATTTCAGATACTGCAATGGCTTCTTGTAAATTAGTGGTCTGTTCTAACCCATCCAGTGAACCACCCCATGCTTACAAGCTGCTGCAAAAAGAACCTGTCCTGGTGGATGGAATCCAATCAAATCCTTTTGGGCTGCCCCTCCTGTCCCTTCGCAACCCAAGGCCATAGTAACCACAGATGTCTCCCAGATGGGGTAGGGGGCATTATCTGGGAAAGACAGTCCAAGGCACTTGGTCCCCGATAGAGGCCAGTCTGCATATCAACGTTCTGGAGCTGAGGGCGTTGTTACTGGGGTTGCAAGCTTTTCACTCTGCCCTACCTCAGGGAATGATTGCAATTCAATCAGACAATAGTTTGGTACATCAGCAAGCAAAGGGGAACTAAATCCTATCCCGTGTGTCGAGAAGCCCTTTGAGTGTGGCAATGGACCATTGCCTCTGACCACTTTCTAATAGCAATGCACATCCCAGGGAGTTCAAACGTGGTAGCGGACAAACTAAGCAGATGTATTCTACTGCCGTCTCACCCTCCTTTCCCCCTTCTATGGATTCCTGGCGGAGCCACCTGTTGTCCTGGGTCTTCTGTTAGGTTTTTCCTTGGACATGGCTTCCTCATTTGGAATTAGTTTTCTACCTTTGTTCTTGTAATTTTTGCAAACTCTATATATAACAGCCGGATCAGTTCAGAGGGTTGGAACCATAACCCATCAGTCAAGAATAGATGAAGAATGACAACACAGATGGAGCAGTATGGTAAAACAACATTTTTTTTTTTTTTTTTTTTTTTGTTTTTTGTTTTTATTTGCTATGGAGTTAAAGCACTTGAGCTTGACTCAAAGCCTGTCCCTGTGCTCCACCCTTGTTCAGGTGAAAGGTAACGTTGGAGCTGAACACAACTAACTTCTTATAATGTGGATAAAGATGTAGGTGGTGTGAGTACCTTATTCAGTTGCATTACTGTAGACAAAAGCATATCCCTTTATGAGTGCTGGCCTTGTTTTAGTCCCAGGCACATGTTCTGGAAAGTTCTATATGTTGTCATTGTCAAAATATGTTTATTCATAGCACCCACCTCCCATGCTTCTTTCGGTGTCCCACAATTTGTGTGGGTTGAGCTGTGGAGTTGCAAACATAAAACCGATGTGGATTAACCTGCTGCTGACTATCCCCAGCCCATTCACTTGCATTTAGGAATGATGCGCAATTTATACAAGTCATTTTCTTGTGTGTTGTAATAGTGCCTAGTTGTAGGTTCATAGGTGTGTACTAGGCAACTAACTGCTGGGACTCTTTTAAGCTTAATCATGCATTCCAAAACTCTGACATGTTCTGGTACCCTTGATAAGTGAAAGCAGGGACCTGGGAGATGATCATTTATAGGCTGCCTCTGTCCATTAGAGGCATAGGTGCAAAATCAGGGATGAATTTCCTGTTCCCCCATCCAGTTGACTAAGTTGCACTTGAATTGGGTTAGGGAGGAGCTTTACTCCACATGGATGGGGAGCATATTCCAGTGAAGGGGGTAATCTCTATAATACATACCTGTCTCTCCAGCAGGTCCTATTTAATTCACGGGCAAGGTTTGAGTTTTTATAATGGTTAATTCTGGTGCTGTTTGTTTTGTGGATATGCAGGAGGTCCATCTGGGTTGTGTCCAACAATGCCTTGTATGCCAGGTTTAGATATCCCCTCAACAGCCTGTAGGAGACAGAATACAGTGAAAGGGCTTTGAGGTGGCCTTAATAGGATGTATTACTTACGTCCTGTATTCTTTTCGTGAGGAACCTCTGTGGATGTTCCAGTTGTTGGGTGTGCCTAGTTAGGTACATAACATAGGGGGTATTGTAATAAAGTCTGATGAATGCCATATACAGTGGAACAGTGACCTCCTTGGATCTAAATGGCATACCTTTGTTTTATAAGTTGCATAACATAAAATTATTTCCTCACTACTGTAGACAAATGATAGACAGTAATCTAGCCTTTGACTATGTGTGTCCCCAAGTCCCTGGCTACTGGGCAGACTTTTTGGTGGGGTGTTTTCAATATGATAGTATCCTTCATGAAATTATCCAGTCGTGGTAACTATTATGCATTTCTTAGCATTTAGTTTTAGTCCATGACAATGATACAACTTTTGTCTGTGTCAGCCCTTCTTGGAGAACATTAGTGTTAGTGGGAGAGTCTGTGACTGCTCCTAATTTGCAGTTGTTTGCAAATTTGGTCAGCCAGTGGCCCTTGACATTGGCCTTGACATTGGCCTTGACATTGGCCTTGACATCGGTCTTGACATCGGTCAAGTAGATGGCAAAAAGGAGCTGTCCTAGGACCAATCCTTGAGGGATGCCAGTTGTGACTGGCCTCTTTGTAGAGGTGGCTACCCAATTCTAACTTCCCTGTCCCTGTTTGTGAGCCAGATGGCTATCCACTAGGTGACGTAAGGGTTTATCCCTAACCTCTTGAGTTTGTCAACAATGACTGAGTGGGTTTTATGTTAAATGCCCTGGCCACGTCAAGGTAGGCAGTGTGAACCATTTTGCCCTTGCCCATTGGTTTGGAGACCTTCTTAAAGAAGTCCACCAGGCTGAGTAGGCATAACCTGCCCTTGATGAAACTAGTCTGGGTTGGGTCTAGTGTCTGGAGGTGTCCTGTGTCATCCGCACTTGCCGTATGAGCGGAAGCTTTGTTGCAGGCTGCTTGATTATTAATAATTTCCACGATAATTCTTTCGATGGCTTTGCATATGAGACTAGTGAGGCTTATGGGTTTGTAGATGGTCCACCTTTGTGCAGAGGAATGACTATTGCTGTTCTCCATTCGTGAGGCATGATTCCTCTTTGGAGGCTGTGTTTAAAATAATGATTCTAGAGGGCCTGATAGATCATGTTGCATGTTATTTAAAAGAGCAGTGTGGAAGAAAGATACACAGACAGTTCCAGTAGTAGTAAGAGCAACAGGCCTTATAAAAATAAGAATCTACAGTCGTATTTGGATACGTTACCGATACATGTAACTGCGTACGAATTGCAGGAGTCATTACTGAGCATATTGTAGGTTCTGTGAAGAGCACTTTTGACTAACATCAAAGATTGAAACAATACTAATTTCATGAACTTTAATCATACTTTGACTTAGGAATGGGGTATACCATCATGGTATTACAAACCGAAAAAACTTGGAGAAATAAAAAAAAATGACAGATATAGGGCATCCACAGCATATTTTGCAGGATTCCTTATTCTTGTGCACTGGCTTCACCCCCTGGTTGGTGAAACACTTGTCTATTCTTTTTCTGTTTTTTTTAATTGTTTACAGGATCTTAAAAAGCCACAGAATTCTAAAAGCTGGAAAAAAAGATGTGTACCATCTTCCTGTGAATAAATAAGTGTCTCTCTTATTTTTCTCATAAGGTTGGTTGTAGTGTCAGATATCACTTGTTTCAAGAAGTTGATATCAACAGAAAGCAATACACCAGCATATTTTGCAGGATTCCTTATTCCTGTGCACTGGCTTCACCTCCTGGTTGGTGAAACACTCGTCTGTTTTTTAATTGTTTACAGGATCTTAAAAAGCCACAGAATTCTAAAAGCTGGAAAAAAGGTGTGTACCATCTTCCTGTGAATAAATAAGTGCCTCTCTTCATATTTTTTCCCATAAGGTTGGTTTTAGTGTCAGATGTCACTTGTTTCAAGAAGTTGATATCAACAGAACGCAGTGCACCTTTTAATCAAGGGTCAGTTTCTTTGTTTGGGGGAGTGGGACTTTACTTAGAAATTTATTTGTGTGTTTATTTATTTTAAATGAGGTAAGTGAGAGTTTGCTGGTTGATGTTTGGATTACTGTTTATACAGGCCATCAGTGGCAGAGTTTAAATAATGGCTATTTTCCATTTAAAGAAATCCAGAGTTAAGATGTGCTAAAGCAGTAAAATGAGAAAATAAGCTTTTTTTGAAGGGGTGATAAACAAAATTTATCAGTTATGTTTGGAGTATAGTCAGAGAAGTTCTTTAATTCTGATGGGGTTGATGTTCACACATGTTTGTACTTGCCTTAGATGTGGTCCTGCAATCAGCATTGTCTATAAGTAGTGTGGAGTTACTGCTATGCTACATACAGTTGAGAGAGCTGCATATACAATATTAACATATTAGGGTAGGGAGGTGAGGTTTGTAAATTCAGGTCTTTCCAAGTCTTTAGGTACTTGGAGTGCCTGAAGTGTGAGTCTTGGAGTTCCATTCTTCCAGATGAAGGATTTAAAGTTTATTCAAGGCCCATATATTCTTGTGTGCTTACAGGCATTTTTAAATGAGGTCACACATGTAGTATACTTTTCTAGAGCATTTTTTCAGAATTCAGTAATGTGATGATTTTTGGGGTTTCTTATGCCTAACATACTTGTTCATTCCTTATAGCAGGTTTTAGGATCTCTTCTGCAGTGAGAACATAATGTTTCTAACTCTGTTTTATTAGTGTTGTTATTTTCTGAATTTGTCATTTTTGTTATGACATTGTGTGTCTGTTGTACAGGTATGTTTACACTAATCCTTACTGTACTGTTTGCCTGTGGTCTGGATTATAGCTGAGAAGTGTTTGTGCAGTTCACTAACCTGCAGGCTTCTATCGGACTGCGGGCCTTGTCAGCAGACACAAAAGTACAGTTTTCAATTTGTATGGTAATCTTTAAGAAGACTGTTAACTTTGCTGTTTCAAAGAACGTTTCAGGTTAATTAGTTATGTGACTTTGGACTGTGGCACATTTTTTAATTGCCATTAAAAGAAATAATACCCTGAATGTCACAGTTTGGAAATACAGATAAATAACTTGGAACATTTTGGACATGAGTAGTTCTGCTTTTTGCAGCCTCTGTCCTGTGTGTGTGTGGTATGTTGGCTATGCTTAGTCTGTTGACCATCTCCCCAGTGGCTTTTGGGGAGATGTCTGTAAAGAGGAGGGCTCCGTGACAATGACCACCACATGACTGTTTTTTAAAACCTAATTGAAAGTACTATTCCATCCCTACTACTGTCATGCATTTTATTATGAACCAACTTTTTTGTCCTGATGGCTAAACAGTATCCAGGAATGTACATATCCAGATTTGATGCTATAGATGTTTGTTGCTTTTCTCCATATCTGTTTTATAATGGGCCTGAGCTGTAGGCAATGTTGTGTGGTAGTTAGTGTAAGCTACTGTGTTCATGTCAAACAGTGGAAACAATCATTTCAAAACTCTTCCTTTAACTGTAGTTGCATGTGCACTTCCAGAAGTTATCGTGTTTCAGGTAACTAAAACTGTCCAATGGTTAATATTTTTGAAGCTGTGGAGGGTTTGCAAAGCTAGCACCCCACCACTGGGCTTTTATTTTATTACATTGGTACCCATAATGCATTGATTGATTCTTCCCTAGAAACTACTCTTTCCGGTGTGACACTGGATAGTCAGAAGATTGAAGGGATCATGTTAGTGTTGACATGATGACCTTGGATAACAATATGGAAAGCTTTGGTTATACATACAGCCATTGAGCAGGATGTGATCTTTTACCATTTTGTAGCAATTTCTGCTGTATAATTTGCAGATTGGGTAGCAATCAAAACTTTAGGCTGAGTGTTTATATCTGTAGGCCTCCGAATAATATCAGCTTCTAGGTGAAGCTTTATTAGGGTCCGTTTGTTCAACGGTATTACCTTAAGTGTGTCAGACAGGTATCTTAAAAAAAAAAAAAAAAAAAAAAAATGGTTTGTCATATGATCTCTTTCTGCCCTGAGACCTGTACTACCACAAGTTGTTTCTGAGACAAGCAGATAGATGTATGTTTTAATGCCAGGGTGTTGTCCACGGCACCAGAACTATGATCTTCCTTATCCCTTGTGACTGTCCTTTTAATGATTTAAGTATCTGAACCAGATCTAAAGTAACTTGAGAAAACAAGTGCAGAGATAACCATAGCAAGATTGGTACTAAGCGTAGACTGCTGCCCATAAATTTCTAAAAGATCATGGCACAAGTATTGCAGATCTTACAGAAAGTATACATCACAGAAGACTAGGGTTGTCACCTTTTCAAATGGCCAAAGTGGGACATTTTCAGTACAAACATCAGATTTTACAGGCCGACACATACCCACGGTCAGTACAAAGGATAGAACTTAAACTTTTTTGCCTAAATAAAAGCTTAGTCTTGTAGCATTTTAGTTGCTTATTCTAGTTCTTATAACATTTAGGTATTTTAGATACAGAATAACTGTTTTATGCAACTATTACATAAAATATAGGAAATAATTTTGTCCTACAATCTCAGGACATTTGCCATTTTTAAAATATTTTGTCAGGACACAACTGCCCAAAGAGGGACTGTCCCTCGCAAAGTGGGACAGGTGGTAACCCTACAGAAGAAGTGTCCTGATATTTTCCATTGCAGTTTTGTGTGGCACCATACTAGAGCATGTGCATTTATAGATACCGCTGCAGAGTACTAATGGATTTCCTCCAAGTAAGCTTTGAATGAGGGAACAGATGCACCATTTCCTTCAGTGTTGCTGCATGTCGCCCCCTAGTGCTGGAGCATTTCTGCTGCACTGTACTGTTTGTGACATGGATAGAGGCTGCTTTTAGCTGGTTCCCCTTGTGAAGCTCTAACTAACCACAGCATTGATAGTGGAATCCCAAATCACAAATGCCTGAAATTAAAAATGCTTCATACCTCAAAATACCTGCAGTAGCTGTGAATATACAATTGATTAATTAAAGCAGAAGTTATACAGCGGAACTAAACTCTGAAACCACACAATTTCTAAAGTGACAGTGCAGTGTATATGTATGTATTTGTAGCTGTTCTGCTGTTTTGAATCTTTTTAAGTTGGGTACTTGCGATGTTAGCTTTCTAGTGTCAGCCATCCAAATTTTTAACTTTTGGTCCTTAACTGGCAATACATTTGTTGCTGGATCTGTCCCATCGAGTTTATTCATGTTGCCTTTTTTTCCTCCTCCAGTTGTAGTTGTCTAGTCCCATAATTCTTCTCATGAGTCTGATGAGTACTCCGTTTGCATTTTTCCAGTTTTCTAAGTTGTAGAGCACTTCCCTCATTCTAGTTGATGTGCTTCCTGACTCTTTGCTTAAAGTTCTGTCCCCCCTTTTTATTTGCTGGCAGCTTCTTATGGTTCTTCTTGCATCACTGTTTTTATCATTTCTTCTTTTCCTGAGTCCACTTTCTTTACATAGGTATCTTTGCCCTGGTCCCCAAAAATGACCTGTGGTTATCTCTTTGCCAATCTCATTTCTCTCCTGCATAGTCCTAGGTTCCTTATTTATCTTTACGTTTACTTTACTTCCTACTTCTTGAATTTTCTTCTATTGCTTCCTTGTCAGTAGGCTTTTCGTATGCTCTTGGATTGTGCTCATGCTTTTTCATTGTATTTTATTTGTATGGCTTCTTCTGATCATTCATTTTAACTGTGTAGAATACTGTTTTGTGTGGTGTATATGTTACAAAGTCTGTATTACGTATGAGGAATTTGATGAAAACGACACACTCCAAGATGCATTGGAAATCAGATTCTATTCATTCAGTCCATCTGACCTGACATGTGGATCCTCAAGCGGCTTGTCACATCCGATTTGGCAGCATTAGTGCTCTAGCCTCGAGCCCCTTTAAGATTTTTCCCTCCTGTAACGTACCACTTCCTTTAGCTTATTTCAGATCTTCTCACCTTAGTGAATGGAAGTAATTTCACTTCACAGCCAAGTGCTTCACCATTATTTTTAAACCAATATTTTTCCATATTTAATTGTTATAACACCCTATGGAGTTCTTTTTGAATTGCAGCTTCTCGAGTTGGCTTTCTTTACTAATATTTATAGTATCTCTTTAGTACTAACCCCTTTCTGTTGATAGTGTTTTCTTTTGATAGTATTAGTGTATTCGGTGTAGTAGTTTAAGAATTACTTAGTTTTTAGTACACTATAGTTAGTTTTTAGTTTGATTAGTGTAGCTGTTAGTTTGTGTGTTTTTCTTCTTACATTGCTATTAGATATTGATAATTGCCTATCCAAAGTAAAAAGGTGGAAAATTAAGCTTAAAAAATACTCCCATTTGCAGGCACAAAATACCACCACAAGGCCTATACAATCTGTATGTGATATGTTTGGGTGTATACCATCTGTCAGTTAACTGTGAAATATGTATGTGGAGCTTACAGGAGAAATAAGCTTATTATAAAAGGCCTCTTGCTACTGGATCCAGAAGTGGCTAAATTGAAGAAGGCCGCTGATAAGCCTCTCAAGCACAAAGATGCAAATTCGAACAAGATGCATGCAGAATCAACTGCTTCAACCTCTGCCCCGAAGGTTCAGGGGTTCAAAGAGCACAGTGCCCACACCTGAAGTATACCCATACCAAAGACATTGGGACTGTTAGGTTCAGCTCTGTGGATGGTGTTGAAGTTGTCGCTTTTGAGAACTCTTAGTTTGATCTTCCTCATCAGGGGCTTCATCTTTATTGCTTCGGAGGTTCCCATAGTAGCTGCGACCACTTGTCCGGGGCTGTAGTGGCTGGGGCAGCCTCCTTGGATCTGGTGAAGGCTGCATATCTCATGTTGATTAAGAATGTGCAATAGTGGGCTGAACCTGTCTGCAGAGGAAAAAAGTCTGATTTAGGCTTAATGTAAAGGCAGCTGATGCTAGGTATTTACTATGCATGGACTGAAGTGAATGTGTCAGTTTTTTTTTTTTTTTGGTGTTTTAATAAAGAGTTTAAAAACAGTAGGTGACACCTACTCAGTTCCTAAGAAGAGGATATGCAAGAGGGCGCACTGGAACTCCCTGTCTTGAGTTCCCCACCTCAGATACTGTCTCTTGAGTGTCAAGAGGGTTTCTCACAGCCCCCCTTCAGAGGGCGCCTGTCTTGGTGAGACATTAGAGCTGATGTGCCAGAGGGAGTGTGGCCTGTTGACTCCCCCAAGAGATGAGGGGGTGTTGTTTGAGTCTTATGGTCAGCACCCTCCAGTGGTCCCTCCAGTCCATAAGTTGGTTGATTTAGCAGTTAGGTTACTGCCAAGATCTCCTAGCACTTGCAGAGCAGTCCCACTCAAACCTGATACGGTTCTATGCCCATTTAAGGCAAGCAGCAATGGGCAAAATCTGCAGTTTACTCCATTATTGTGGGAGCAGCGGCAGCACCAGTAGCTACCAAAATAGAGCTATCTGACAACTCTACCTCTGTCCATCCCAACAATGAGTCCAAGGTGATGGATAGATTTAAGAAGCAGATGTATGTTTGTGGCACTTTTTGCTTGGAGACCACAAAACTACGCCACTAACACAAAGAGATTTCAGAGGTGTTTGACAGAGCAGACCCTATTCACTCTGAAAGTTCCACGTATGACAAGAGTTGAATAAGAAGCTAGAAGTGTCTAATATGTAATGTGGCAGATGGAATGACTAGGCCAACCAGAACTGGCTTAGCCATGAGGCGCCTTGCATGATTGAGTCTGTGTGATTTAGTGGACAACTTCAAGGCTTCATTCACAAGTACCTCATTTGATGGGTCTTCCCTGTTTGGCCTGTCAGTTTAAAGAAAAAATATGGAAATGTGAGCAAGATGTTAAGACTCTTTTTGCAGTCAGAGTTAGGTCCCTTATAGATCATACAGGAGGAACCCAAAACTATTTAGTTCAGTCTGGTTTAAGAAGTCTAAATGTTAACAGTTTGTCTCGCTTCTAACAGGGGCGACTGTGGCAGAAGTGGTTTCTTCAGTGGATTATGGCCCAGAGGCTGAGGTGGTCCACAGAACCAGAGAAGTCTTGGGTCCTTTTAATTTAGGAGACCACAGAATCCCTGAAAGTCTGCTCGAATGCTCCACTCTGGAGACATTTGAGGATTGTCTCCCCCTCTGTCTAGCAGAGTGGCAGTCCATCTCACAAGACAGTTGGGTAAGAGGGATAATATTTAGAGGCTCTTCCATTTCACTTTTCATAACTCCTCCCCAGCCTAGCACACCTCAGCCAGACATCCCACCCAGTCAGGCAAAAGCCATGGAAAAATAGAGAGAGCTTCTCTTCTTGCCAAAAAAACATTCAGGAGGTCTTACCAGATTAGAGAAGGTCAGGATTTTATTCAAGTTCTGTTTGGTTCCAAAGAAAACTCAGGACCATACTGAGCCTTAGCCTACTAAAGTATGTACAGAAGACCTGATTCAGAATGGTCAAGATGCAGTTGATTCCGTCTTGTCTCAGTGGGAACAAATGGATATGGTCCTTGGATTTCCAAAATGCTTACCTTCACATCAAGATTGCAAAAGAGTCAAGGAGATTCGTATGCTTTTACATAGGAGCCAGTCAGTACCAGTTCAGTCTTACCATATGGCCTCACCTCAAGTGTGTGTTACCAAATTTACGGCAGTTGTAGCAGCTCGCCTATGACTCTCTAGGTACAGGAAAATCTTTATCCCAAGATGACTGACTCCTGCCTGCAAAAAACGTAAACTGCCAAAGCAGACGAGAAGATATGAATAATAAAACAACGGAGCCACGGTCCAGAGATATCTGATGTTCCTGGTACCTCGGCTACTTGCCTTATAGGGAACAATTACATCCATCAGATAGCCTTGTTGTATATTAACCACAATTATCCAATTGAACAATTATGTGCAATTTACCAAAACACATACAATTCAAAACACCCCACCAACCAATACACTGAATTCCCCATTTTTAATACATTCAATAAAATGTAAGTATATAGTAAATTATATATTAAATGCAACTACTGACAATAAAATAGCAGGACAACCTGAGCATCCCCACACCACAATTCAACATTTGAAAAAAAACATTATATACAATCACAATGTTAATGCGCATGAAAAAAATATTTTTTTCAATATTTTTTAATTATTTCAATATACTTAAATATGCTGAAATACCTAGGGATGTGTTCACCCAAAGGCGAAAATATTTATACATTCAAATCTGACTCAATTTAACCCATTGAGCCAAAGAGTCTTATAATTAATGATATAGCTGGTCTCCATTTTCAATAAAAGATGCACAAAATCCACCACTGTGTAGAATGTGGTTTGGCCAAAACACTAAAGAAAAAGCTCTGAGTTTGATCAGCATGTGCAGAATGAAAATATTGTGCGACTGGGCTATCTTTTTTGTCTGCCCAGTGTACTATATGGTAGGCATGCAACCACAACCTATAATATATATCACTTCACAGGTATTACAGTTAAAGAAATCCATGGCCATATACTTCTTACCATTGATCACAGTGCCCGTAAGATATTTGACCCGATCACAAACCCTACGTCTCCCACAGGGTTAGGTTCCCACTTCTCTAATGTCTTTTTGTGACATCCCCTCAAATTCAATAATTCTCTTAAATTGAGAAACCTACTGTGAGAAAAAAAAAATATTTTCTCTGGGAAAATCTTGCCCACACTCTCATCTTGTTTAATAATTGGCCAAAATCTAAAAAAAAAAAACTCCTTCAAAAAATTTTGAAAAAGGAGCAAACTTATTAACAAAGAACAATTTTCCCTCTTCTCCCTCACCAACATTCCTGTTTCTCTTAAGATTTTCACTAAGTTCCTGTCTCCTACGGTGAACACCTTCCCCTCTGTGGATGCCCCTTACTTTCATCTTCTGCTTTTCTTAATAGCCTAGTACCTAACTATGAACCTATCGGCCCAAGGGCCTACATAAGCCTAGCCAGCAAGGTACCATAGCTTATGCCACCCAAGAAAGTTATTTTCTTGTGCCACTGTCCAGCAGCGACACAGAAGTGATCGCCGGGGTGTATTTCCCATTTCCCATCCACCCATCAAGATTTTTCTTGGAGTGCTAATGAAGAACTTTGCTTGACATAGATGGGTAGCTTGTTCCAGAGTATAGGAAGTCTCTGGGACAGGAATCTATCCCTCCAGCATGTCCTGTTTATTGTGGTGACAAGGTTTAGGTCCCCAGAGCATGTAGCTAGGAGGGATTGGGATTTCTTTAGGTGTAGCATGTCCAACAGCTCTGGGTTTGACATAGCTTTATATGATAGGCAGAGATCACCTCGGAGTAGGCGATATGCTACGGAGTAAAGCTGGAGTTTTTTCAGGCGGTCAGTGTAGGGCATTTGTTTGAGGCCAGTTATCCTCTTTGTGAGGTACTTCTGTGGCCTTTCCAACTGCTGCAGATGTCTTGTGAGGTACATTCCAAAAGGGGCGTTGTACTCTATAATGGGTCTGAGTGACGAGTAGAAGGGAACAATGACCTCTTTTTTTTCCTGGATGAGAACCCTTTTATGATGAGGTGTGCCACGTAGAAGGACTTCCTAACTACTGTGGCGATGTGACTATCAAAGACGAGACTACTGTCCACCTGGGTCCCAAGGTCTGTTACCACGCATTGGGTGTTAAGTAGATTGCTGCCTATGTGGTAGTTCATGGGTACAGAGTTTTTACCAAAGAATATCCCCTGCTTGCTAACCTGTATGTCACTTTATCAAACTTACCTTCTAACTGCATTTTTGTCAGATGTATTATTAAAAATATGCTTGTACTCACTATACAGTAAAGAATCTATATGATATGGAGGGTGCATACTATCTGCACAAAGAAAGTTATTCACTGCCATTTCTGTGAAATAAGGCCTAAAAGAAACCTTATCATCTCCCACAAAATATTCAATATCAAGGAACTGCATTGTGAGTTTTATGTGTAAATTCTAATACACATACATTATGATGCAACTCCTCCACAAACCTGTCAAATTCACTTTTATACCACCTTTGCAGATGAAAATCAAATAATCTATGTAATGTTTGAAAATGACCACATGCTTAGAATAGAAACTACTTTTTGTAAATGTACAAATTCTCAAAAAAAAAAAAAAACACAAAAATAATTGCATAGGAGGGGGCAAAAGATGCCCCCATAGCTGTACCTTCGTTCTGCAAAAAATAAGATTTTTTTTCAAATAAAAAATAGTTATGAGTTGGAGCAAATTCCAGCACTTGTAATAAAAAAATGGTTGTTGGTCCTTCACCCATAATTCTTCTCATGGCTCCCAAACCCCACCTCTTGTTGATACTAGTGTATAACGATTTCACATCTACACTACTTACATAATATTTTCTCAAACATATTTATAGCTGTGGAAATCCTAGGGGGATTAAATGAGCTAACATGTGGAACATATGGCACATCATTTCCCACAACCAGTGACAAAACTTGCACCACTCTCACAATTCACAGCATGTTCCTCAATAATATCACAACGAATGCCACCTAACTCATTTAGAGATTCATCATCTGATGGTACAATGCAGTTAATATCCTGTGAGTTTCTATGGAAAAACACTTTAAAATGCAACTTCCTACAAAAGCGTCCTACCTCTTAAAAACAGGTCTGCCAAGCTACGAACGTGAGTGGGGACAATTTTCATTCCCTTCATTAACAAACTGTGCATATCCTCATTGATACTCAAATTGGAAAGATTAACCATGTTTAACTCTTGTGAAATGCAAACATTTTCAATCTGTGAGATGCCCCCCACATACCTGCAGTCATCATACTGTCTGATTTGTACATGTCCCAAAAACAAATGTCCCAAAGAAAAACGTGTGTTCAAATTGACAATGCTTGTTTTATTCTCTCTTGGCCTTTCCTTACCATCTCCGACCTCACCCCTTTGACTGCTGAGAACTGGAATGCTGCTTTATGCGTTCTCCATCATTTTTTGTTAAGTCCTCAAACGATACGCTCTTTCTTCCGTTGGATGCAACTTCTGCTGAAGACAGTGAAGAGTCGCGTATTGCTTTCTCAAACTTTGACAGTATTTGGGCATTTCAGTAAATCTGCAAAAGTCTAACCTTCAACCAACTCAGAGAATAAGATTTATAGGGTGCCATATGGACACCACCAGCAGACAGTATCTAGAACTTTCAATCAGCGATCCTTTCTCTGTTTCATAACCCTTTTCTTTAGCAACTTTGGTTCTGAAGGTATTAGACCTGATCATCATCAAGCCCTTTTTTCCCATTTTCCACATGGGGTCGGGGTGTCATGTTAACTGTCACCATCTCCTTTGATTCATAGGTTGATACTAGGCTATCTGCCCTAGGGCATTTATAAGCCTAGCCAGAGTGTGTTTGGCTTTCGCCACCCTTCTTAGATTAGTTGACTGTGCCTCTGTATAGTAGGTCACAGAAGATAGCCCATTTAAGGTTAGTTTACCATGTAGCAGTGACACAGAAGAGATCCCAGGGGTAAATGTACGATCTCCCATCCAAACGTCAAGATTCTTCTTGAAGAGGATCATTGAGGAGCTCTGTCTGACATGGATTGGGATTTTGTTCCAGAGTGAGGGGAGCCTCTGGGGTATGAATCTGTCCCTCCAGCATGTTCTATTTATTTCTGTGCTGAGGTTTAAGTCACAGGAGCGTGTAGTTCTGATGGATTTGGATTTCTTGAGGTGGAGCATGTCCATTAATTCTGGGTTGGACATGGCTTTATATGTCAGGCACAGATCGCCTCTGAGTAGGCGGTAAGCACCTGAGTAGAGCTGGAGTTTCTTTAGCCTAACTGCGTAGGGCATCTGAGTCCCTTGATCCTCTTGGTGAGGTACTTTTGGGGTCTTTCTAGTTGTAGCAGGTGTCGGGTAAGGTACATCCCAAATGGGGCATTGTATTCAATTATGGGCCTGATGAGTGATGAGTAGAGGGGCACAATGACCTCTCTTGATCTAGATGTGAACCCCTTCGTGATAAGGTGGGCTATATAGAATGTCTTTCTAACCACTTTGACAATGTGATTGTCAAAGGAGAGATTGCAATCTACTTGGGTCCCCAAATCCCTAATTACTTCTTCCGTACTTAATGGATTACCACCTATGTGGTAATTTGTGGGCACTTTGTTTTTCCCAAAGGGGATGACTATGCACTTTTTGGCATTTAGCTTTAGGCCATGGCTCTGGCACCAGTTATCCATCTCTATGAGACCTTTTTGGAGGATGCTTGTGTCAGCCGGCGAGTCGATTATGGCCCCCAGTTTGCAGTCATCTGCAAACTTTGTCAGCCATAGTCCTCATGTGTTAGCCTGTACCTCAGAGAAATATATACCGAACAAGAGAGGTCCCAGGACTGAGCCTTGTGGGATGCCGCTTGTAACTGGTTTAGAGTCTGACATGGCACCTGCAATTCTGACCATGTGGGTTCTATCCCTAAGCCAGTTTGCAACCCATCTTGTAACATAGGGGTTGATATTTAAGCTGGTGAGCTTATTTATGATGCCTGAGTGGGGTATTGTGTCGAAGGCTTTTGCAATGTCAAGGTAGGCTGTGTGGACTACCTTCCCTTCGTCTATGGCCTTGGTGACTGTTTCAAAGAAATTGACCAGGTTCAAGGGGCAAGATCTGCCCTTAACAAAGCCGAATTGGGTAGAATCCAGTGTTTGGAGGTTCCCAATGTCTTTGTTTGAATTCCATGATGATACGCTCCATAGCTTTGCAGACCAGGCTAGTTAGGCTTATAGGGCGATAGTTTCCGGGGTCTGTTGTGGCACCACCTTTATGGAGTGGGACCACTGTTGCTGTACGCCATTCTTTGAGTACATATCCTGTTGTAAGGCTGAGACTGAACTGTGATTTTAAGTGAGGGTTCAATTCTTCTTGGAGCTCATGTAAAACGCAGCCCGGGACACCGTCCGGTCCCATTGATGCTGTGTTTTTTGCTTTGGAGAGGGCAGCTCTCACCTGTGCATCTGTGATGTCAGGGAGGCTACACTCTGTTGGGATAGTCATTTGCTCATTTGGGGGGGAGGGGGGGGAGTTTGCACTGAACCTGTCTGCCAGGATGTTGGCAATGTCTGTGGGTTCAGTGTATTTTTTGTCATTTTGCACTAACTCAGAGCAGATCTGGGAGTTTCCACCCAGGTTTCTGACATAACTAAAGAGCCACACTCCTGCCTTCTTCGATACCTGTGTCTGTCTCAGATATTCGCTCACACAGTATTTCCTCTTCTTTGCTGGATGGTCTTGTTTCCTCATACCTTCTTCCTTTCTCTCCCAAATCATCTTCACCAGATTGTCTTCTGCTTGTCTGCACATGTGCTTGAATTACAGTAATCTGTTCTCTCTGATCTTTTCTGCAATTGGAGCTACTTTGGCTTCTGCACTTAATTTCTTCATCTGTTCCACAGTGTGCTTCCTATGATGCTTCTCAAGCACTTCCATTTCCATCACCTCTATCTTTCTTATCTGCTCCGCCTTTACTACCCAGTTTTCTGTACCATATAGTAATAATGGTCGCACCACTGTTTAGCACCCCTTACTTTTCAGCTTCTTTGACATTCTTCTGTTATACACTACACTTGACACTCTGCTAGTTGGTTGCAGCCCCTCTAATTCTAGTGTTGACCTATTCATTCATACTTCCCTTCTCCTCAACCACCACTCTCAGATACTTGAAGCTATTAACCTGTTCCACTCTTTTTTTTTCTTCTATCTCAATTCTCAGCTTCTTCTGATTTTTTTTCCCCAATATGCTGCCATTACAACTGTCTTGTCTGGACTTGGTTTCGTTCCATGTGCCTTCAGTTTTGCATTCCATTCCCCTGTCCTTTGCTGAAGTTCTTGCTTAGTCTGCCTGTAATGCCACATTGTCTGCATACAACAACTTTGTTGATCTGTCCCATTCAACCCGTTTGTAATGTAGTCCATCACCAGTATGCGCAGCAGTGGGCTCAGGGCTGAACCCTGGTGCACACCCACTCCCACTGGGAACCTCTGTGTGAGACCAAGCACTGTTTGTACTCAAGTCATTGGGTCCTTGTACATAGCTCGCACTAATTCTACCAATGTTTCTGGGACTTCGAACTGTTGCAGTACTGCCCAAATTGACTTTCTTGGGACCTTGTTGTATGCTTTCTTGAAGTCTAGGAATGCCCAGTTGGACTCTTTCCTCATCTCTAGCGTCTTCTCAACTGTCTGTCTCACTGCAAACATTGGGCCATTTGTGCAGCATCCTGAATCTGAACTGCTCATCTCCCATCTTACTTTCTTCTACTGTTATCCATTTATCAATCACTCCGTCCAGAACTTTCATGGAATGTGACTGGAGTTTGATACCTCTGTTCTGCCCACAGTTGTGGATGTCCAATTTGTTCTTGTACAGTGACACAAGTATGCTTATTCTCCAGTCATCTGAGATATGCCTTTCTCTCCACAATGCGATGAGTGCCCTTGGGAGCCATTTCTCCTCTGTCTCACCCAGCATCTTTATCATATCTGCTGTGACCTCATTGGAGCTTGCTGCTTTCGCTGACTTCATTTTTCTTAGTGCTATTCTTACTACTTCTAGGATGGCCTTCTATTCTGTCATCCTAGGGGTAGTACAGCCAGCTTCTGTGGGGTTTTCGTCATTCAGAGGTTGCTGGAAGTACTCCTTCCATCTGCCTTTGATCTATGGAGTGGTGAGCATATTGTTGCTGGCGTGCCTTCTGAAGGGTATCTGTCTTCTTTATCTTTCTTTCTTTGCCGTGCAACCTGATGTAGTTTTTGAGCCATCTACTGAATCACTTTCCAGAAGCTGGAATGGTCCCTCCGATGCCCAGTTCTTTGCTGTTGCAACTCCTTTCTTAGCTTCTTTATTAACCAACCAGTATTCCTTCCTAGCCTGATCTGTCTTTTCTTTCTCCCAGTTTTTCCTGCACTCCTCCTTTCTTTTGATGACTTCTTGGCTTTTGCATTCCAAAACTAGCTTTCCTTATGTACCTTATTTCCATACCTGGCTTGGCTTCATATCTGTTCTGTGTCCTTACACATGCTGGTTTGAGGCGCTGCCATTCTTATTTAACTCCACCTATTTCTTCCTCTTTTGGGGGTGCTAGACCCCTGAGTAATTCCTTGAACTGTTGTACTTTCTCTCCAGTCTACTTTCAGGTCTTCAGCCTGGTCTCTGTTGACCTTTCTATGACCACTGCTTGCAGTTGATTGTGGCAACCAGTGGTTTATGCTGTGAGCTGGCTGTTTCAGTGTATGACTTTGCAATCACTGATTCTTCTCCAGTGCCCTTTCATTACTAGGAGGACGTCTAACTGAGTTGCATTTTGGTCACTCTTGAAAGTGATCTTGTTACTCTCTGTCTTTCTGAACCATGTGTTGGCTATTATCAAACAATTTGCTAGACTGAAGTCTAGAATGGCTTCTCCTTCATTTTTCATATTGCCCTACCCATGTGGACCCAGACAGTCCTCGTATCCTTTTCTTTCTATCCCAGTATGTGCATCCAAGTCACCAGTTTCTCATCACCAATTCATTTTGTCCTGCTTTATCTAGTAGGTCCTGTAAATGCTGCCTGAATGCACTCTTTTCCTCACTATCACAGGCCTGCTGTGGGGCATACACTGAGATTATGAATATTGCTCAGTCATTACACTGGAGTTTACCATGATTCTGCTATTAATTCTGATGATTTCCGTCACTGCCTTCTGAAGCCACTGTCACCACAATTCCCGAACTATTTCTAGCCTGTCATCCTCCTTAGTAGTAGATTCTGGATCCCAAGTCAAGTGTCTTTGCTGCACTGCCCTTCCATCTTGTCTATTGGATATATAGGATGTACAGCCTCCTCTGTGCCATCATGTCATCCACTTCCAAGCTGCATCCTGCCAGTGAACTGATGCTTCTTGTGTATTTCCACATGAGGATTTTGCAATGGCTTCTTCAAGCGCAGTGGTCACAGCACACTCCTTTCCTCACCAAGACTACCATTATAACAGATTCATGCAGAAAACACCTGAATTGGTAGTTAGTTTCCAGGGGTACACTCTGACAAACTTTTCCTTCCTCTCCCCCAGTAGCCTCCTCCCTGGACATTATGAAGGGGGAATAGTCCAAGGTCTATAGGCAGACAAGGAGGCAAATACTGACATAATTGTCTTGGAGATGAGGGTGGTTCTCCTTCTGTTGCAGGAACTTCAGGACTGCCTTCCCCAGGGTGACATATCTATCCAAATGAACAGTATGATGGTAGTTTGGTACATTAACAAGCAATGGAGAACCAGATATTGTTCTTGTGTTGGAAAACAGTGAGGTTTTGGCAATGGGCAATAACCTTGCATTTTTTTTTGGTATTAGCACACATCCCAGGAGTACTCGCCTTATGGACAGGCTTGGTAAAGATGTGCTTGTGCCTTGCTAGTGGACTCCTAATGAAGAGATAGCCACACAGATATTCAGTCACTGGGGGCACCCTTAGCTGCATTCTGCTTGCATCCCCTTACAACACCAAATGCAACAACTTTATTTACCATGACTTCCCCCTCCATGAATGTCACCAAGGGATGCTCTGTGACAGCTTTCGCCCCCCCCCCCCAGGCTCCTGTTACGTTTACCCAGATTATTACCTAAAGCAATGAAATGCAAGGCAGCTGTCATCTCCATAGTCCTCTTTTGCCCCAGACAGATTTGGTTTCCCCTTCTAAGGCCTTATCTCAAGGAGCCTTCCTCGCTCTCGGATCCAGTCCAGGATCTGATTTCTTACTTTTCTGGGAAGTCTTACCTGAACTTACACAATTTGAGACGAACGGCTTGGTTTCTTCAGTTCCAGTAATGGTCAGTAATGATTCCCTCTCTGTGGAGGTAGTCAGAATGCTAACTGCTTTTTAAATGAATTTTACCTCTAGGGATTTTTTTGCAACAATTGGAAGAAATTTGCCTCTTGGGCTTGCCCCTCAGCACATTGCCCCCATGCGACTCCAGTCTCAGGCATTCTACATTTCCTTGCCTTTCTGTTTGACTCTGGTTCTGTTTTTTCATGTGGCTGCCATTTCTAATTTCTGTATTTGCTTTCAGGAATGCTCACTAGCTTCACACAAGCTCTGCAAAGCCTTAACGGATCCTTCTAATTTTATCCCCCGGACCCTTCTTATTTTATCCTCCCATAGGAAATCTAGTTCCTCTTGGGATTAGAATTTAGTCTTGGAAGCTGTCACTAGGTCTCCACTTGAGCCAGCTTCCACTATTCAGCTAGCATGTCTTTCCTGGAAAACATTCAATTCAGCCAAGAGCATCTTGGAACTCCATGCACTAACATCATCTCCATCTCTACTATGGAGAGATGGAGGGGTATCACTGACAACAAACCCATCCTTCTTTTTTCCCAAGGTGGTTTCTTGAACAAATATTTTGAAACCTGTTTATTTTCCAATTTTCTTCCCAGGTTATACAAGCAAAGGAAAATAATTACTTAATTTGACTGTACATAGCCAATTATGCTTCTACCTTAACAGAACCAAGTCCTTCAGAAAAGATGCACAACTATCTGTTTCCTTTGCTTCAAAAAAAAGTGAGGAATAAAGTTTCTAAAGTTTCACTAAGATGGGTATAGGACTGCATTTCCTTCATTTATATTACACACAAGACTGTTTTCTTGACAAACCAATAGCTCACTCCGTCATAAATGTTGCAACTTTTGTTGCCTTCTTCAGGACCTCTTCAGTAAATTATGTTTGTGAGGCTGCTATGTGGTCTTCATGCATACCTTCATCAAACATTATAAGTTGGACTGCTTTTCCAGGGCATCCTTTGGTGCTTCTATCCTGAAGGTTTGGTCTCCTGTCATGAGATCACTCTGGGTGTACTGTTGCTTGTTATTCTGACTTGCATGTCGCATCTGATGGACTGAATGAATAAGATACAAAAGTTATGTATTTACCTTAACAATGAATCCTTTTGTGCATGTCCATCCAATATGACAATCCTCACTACATCCCCTTTCCCTGTTTTATAAGACCTTCAGGACACTTTGGTTATAGGCAGTTTTGTTACTGTTCAGACAAGGTAATCCATACCTAGGTCTTGGGGTGTCATACTAGTTCTGATCTAACTAGGAGAAGTGATATGAAGGAGAGTTCTTAAAGGGGCACAAAGCTGGAGTACTAAATGCTGTCGAAGCAAGTGGCATGAGGACTTGCATGTCTTATTGGACAGACATGAATGAAAGGATCTGTCATTGTGTTAAGTACATAACTTTCGTATTTAGTACATAAACTTTCTAGGCATGCTTTTTACAGTAGCTGGGTAAAACAGTTACAGAAGACAAAGAATTATTCAATTTTTGTGGGTCTGGGACATGTAGTTTTATGGTGAAAATAACAGCTTATTTTCACAGGAAAATAACCAGAATTTCTGTGGGAACCTGGACAGCCATTCCTGCCCATTTGGGTGGGCAGTCTCCAACATTTTAACTAGCTTTGAGTATGCTTATATTAGGCGTACAAGAGCTAAAGGCCCCTGCATGGGAGTTGACACTCGTATGGGGAAAAATCATAATCACCTCTTCCTTTGAGTGAATGAGTCCTGTTTGTCCAGATTTTAATGAAAAGTGCTATATGGCATAATTCATATTGCTGCTGACCGCACGCCTACCTCTGATTTTGGAGAAGATTTTTGAGGCTGAATAAAGGAATGTTAAGTTCTGCTTGCACACTGTGTGCCATAATCGTGTTTTGTTCACCCCATCTAGCCGTGATGTGGATTGTTAAAGATAAAGTAGTCAAGCTGCATGTGAATCTGATATGTGCAGAAGGGACTGGCAAGCGTCTGAGAATCACATCTTGAGTTTCAAATCTCCTGCTGTCCAGACAGGGTACTGCATTGCTTGAGACTTTGGTATGGCACTGTATCTGTGCCGTCATATGCAGTGTTGGCCAGAGCGGGAATGGTTTTATTTATAATTGAGTATACCCCTTTCTGATGGGGTGGCTTACGTGGTGCATGTGGTCTTTAATTGAGGTAAGGAAGTTAGGGCTCCACCATCTGCTGTTGGAGGAGGAAAATGCAGAGGATGTTACCGCAAGGCTGTACATCTTACAGTACCAAGATTAATGTGGTAGCCCTAAAAAGTGCAGTCAGATTCTCCTGAGACCTGGTGCAACTTTTGAGGCTTTGAGTAAGCCAGGGGATACATAAATGATAGGAAGAGTGGCTCTACAGGTGTTTGAGACAGACTGTCCAGGGGTTATTCTTATCTCTAAACCGGATTACATGATGCAGTGAAAAAGCTGTGGTGAGGTCCAGTAGGTTGTGAGAGGGTTTAGCCACAAACACTGCAGACAGGTTGAATTACCCATTGGTGTAGAACAAGATGCTCACCTAAGCACTGGTGACCAGTGTTTAGCCCTTTGAAATTTTATCTGTTACACAATCAGAATGAAGAATGAAATTAGTGACTACGGCTAACTTGCATTTCATGGAGGGAGCTGGGATGCTCTTCTCAGTTTTTTCTTTTCCCACTGGAAATGTTGTTTGAGAAGTGAAGGCAGACACTCTGCAATGGTTGTAAAGCTTGGATGATGAGCTCTAGCCAGAATTGAACCAGGTTCATTGTGCAATCAACACTCTGGGGGCTGTAGAGGAAGGCTAAGGAAATGCCCTCAAACTTGTAACATAGCAGTGCTGCTCTTACCCAATCTGTGAAAACAAGTGGTGTGTTGTACTTTTGCTGTGGACAGAGTAGTGACTCAAAGAAAAGTTGGTGAGACTGTTCGTTCGATGCATTGCATTAGAGACTGTAATATGAATAGATATGAGGGGGAAGCAAGCAAGTGTTTCTGCCAGGTGCCTTTGGGCATACTAAAGGTAGTTGGGCATCTGCCTTCAGCATAGTTGAACAATTATGTTGAAAGTATGGTCTTTCAGTGTGAATAAAAACAGTTAACCCAATATTGCACCAGTTTCTCAGGGCATCTTGAGGCTGTCCTTGTCACATGACTGACTGTTGGGTTTTCTAAAACATTTCTTCTCTTAAGGAGTGGGTCCTTTATTGAAAAGGTTTGTATGTTACTAACATTAGAAGCAGATAGGGATGCATTTTGAAATTGGTGGGAGGGAAGAATAGAATTATGGTAGGAGCCTGAATAGAGGTGTTTCATCTAACTGTTTGGGAGGTAGGTAAGTGCAGGTGGGACCTAATTGGTGTAGCTCTCTGACACAGCAACTTTAGTTACTAGAAATTTGTTAATTTTCTTCTTCTGTTACCTTCATATGTTCTGTAGAAACATACTACCCAGGTATGTACAAGGGATAACTGGGATCTTTTATAGGTATAGCATAAAACACAATAACCAGACTATGCACTAGACTGTACAGCAGACTATGGATGGCTGTTGTAACTAAATAAAAAGATCAAGGCCTAACAATAGTGGTTTTTAACAACCTGTAGTAGTTCAAGAAGTTTCACAAGTTCCTTTTGTATGTTTGTATGCATATTTTATGCAGATGGTAGTATATTATAAAGATGAGTGTAGACGACCCTGTCAGCTTTTCTCTCACTTTTCCAAAGACCCTGTCAATTTTTCTCAAATTTTATCAAATTATAAAATATATTTAAATATAAATATGTAAAATGTGATTTTACTATATGCCATAGTTAATATTATTTGGTAGTGAGAATCCCCAACATGGTGTTATGATAGTTGTTGTCAGCAGACTGTGTTTCTTGGATTTGAGACTTTCGCTGCTATAATGCAGCACCATGTAAAGGCACTTGAAGTCTGTTCAGAGATTGAGGGTTGGTCACTTCTTAAAAGGAGGTTTTCTGCTTGTAGATATGCTGGCTTCCCCCTCCAGTGGCTTGTTGCAGCATTACCATTACCACTGCTCTTAACTGGCACACAGTTTGAGAACAGCTTAAGGAATTAGGGCAGCATTTAAGAATAATGATGGTAAGAAAAGGAGGAATTTTAAAATGAGCAAAATCATAGACTGTAGAGTTTTAGTCCTTGGGACCCTGATCCTTGACTCTGAAGTGTGTTCATTAATGTCATGCCCTTTTAAATAGCGTGACATTAAGTATGTGAGCACTGACATTATATACATATCAAAACTCATACCATACCCTCTGCCTCTTGAAAGGAAGTGCAGTTTGCTTGACAAAAGACAGGTGGCACCATGAAGGAAAGGTGTGTTTGTTAGGAAGACCTAACCATTTGATACATTGTTGGGGTTGGCAACAGGAATGTGTTTATAACATGTTTTGTTTGTGGAAAGTTGTATTACCTTAGGCTACAGCTTGAAACAAACCTCAGTATTGCATGCTGCATAGTCTTTTACATGTTCCTTTTTTGTATTATGCAAGGACTCGGATGTATGGGATGATGCGGTGCTAATAAAGGCTTATGACCGAGCAGTGCGCTTGTTCCAGGTAATGCCCTATATTTTTTCTCCACTATATGAGAGTGCACTTCCAGAAATCAATTCTGTGCTGCAGTTACCTTTTCAGTAAATCTGTGATAGCTATAACCAAAATGGTTGGTGACGTGATCAGAGTTTAAAATATTCTTGTACCAAAGCAAAAGGTGAAAAAAATGTAATAATGGAATTCATGATATGAGTATCTTTATTCATTTCAAAAGATGTGGTCAGGTGTCATCTGTGCCACAGAAGTGCACTTTTCCAGTAAAAGATTCACTGTGTTGAAGGTGCATATTCAGGCAGTAAGGTGGTAGTGATTTAGTCTGTTCATTCTCAGAACGTTTAGCATAGCTTTATCAACATGTTTCTTACATATGGCATGTGTTTGCACTTGCTTGTTTTTGTGCACATTTATGTGGAACATTCATTAGCCTGTCTGGTATTCTGTATTATTGCTGAATTTTCCTAATGGTATAGTGGAGCAGCTTAACAGTTGTAAATAAGGCAAAGGTCAACACATTCTCACAGCTCAGTCTCCCAGTGTTGTTAGCTTGTTTCCCATTAGTAAAACTTTAACTAGCCATGTGCATTTAGAATAGAAAGTAAGAGTTAAATAATTGCTGAACATGAGCTTGTTCTTCAGGAGACATTACAGCCTAACCAGTGGAAAATTATGTCAGGCTTAGTTTACTTTTATAGTCTGCTGTGCCACATGGTAGTAGTGAATCGGTCTTATTTTGCATTTTATTACAGTTACTTGAATCCGTACGTTTTGCATTGTATCACAGTTACTTGAATCTAGAAAATAAATACCATTCTTTTAAACAATTGTTTTTTTAAGAGCAGCTAATATTATTGTGACAACTTAGTAAAATTTATTTTTGGAAGTGTATCTTCATACAGAGGAAATTATTGAGGCTGATCAACTCAAAATTACTGTAGGTAATGCACCATATTTGTGCAGAGTGTACCTAGATTGCATGCTGAAGTACATTTCTGTTTGAAATCATCATTTGATCACTGCTGCAGTACATTTAGATATATAATTATATCCTGCACAGAATACAAAAGCCAGACAGCTTCCAAAGCTTAAAGGAACCTTTCATGCACCCAAGCAGTTGACAGCTCAAGCAGAGCTGAAGAAAATCAGTGGATTGAGCACCAAGCCCTTCAAAGCTTTCCTGCTGCCGAAGAGTGCTCTTCTTACAGGCTTTTGAGGAAATGTTGGCTAGCATTTCTCCATTGCTGCTGTGTCGTGACTTTTAGTCACCTTTTAACTGTGAAGTGTTACTTTGAACAACTTTTTAGTTTTGTGTTGTTGTCTTTCGGCTTTTCTCTGTTAGGGGTCGCCACAGAGGAACTCCGGTCCGCTAATGATTGGCAGTAGATTTTCACGAATGCCGAGGTGCCAGCTCGACATTCAACCTTCAATGGAGGCATGCCCATTTACGCATGTCTTTTGAATGCCCACCCAACTGCGGGGAGGACATGCAGACTCCACACAGAAGGCACTGCCGCACTCCAGCTGAGAATCGAATGGGAGAACTGTCATTTCTGTGTTTTTCTTCTGAAAACTTCTGTAGCAGTTTTTCCAACTCCTAAAAGTAATTTATGTTGTGCTTTGTCCAGAGTATTCAATGTTACTTGCCAAAATATAAGAAACTTTTCTTCCAATTCAGGTTCCTTTTTTCAGGAAATAGAGTAAGCCACATTCATCATAAATTACTGCGGCAGTAATTTTCTGCTATAAGGTTATATCCTGTCTAGGATATAACAGCTGGTCAGTCTTTCAAAGCCTTTGGGTTACTCCACACATGCACCCAGGCTGCTGTCAGTTCGAGCTCCTGTATGGAGAAAGCAGAAGCTTGGGCACCAAAAAGCTTTAGTACCTTCTTGCCACCCTTGAGAGCACTCCTTCAAGCTATACAGGATCAGCAGTTTGCTTTTTCTTCCATTGCTGGCTTATACATATTTTCTCATTTCCCTCCCTGCCAGTCCTGAATGTTTGTCATTTCCTCCTTTGGCATCAGATTATTTTAGGCTATGGGTTCTAAGAATTGTTCAGGAGGCTTACAAATGGCAGTGGAAAAGCCTAGCTCCTTTTCAGGAAAACCCATCCCATGCTCCATATTGTTTCGCTGTTTTTTCTCTTTAATGCTTTCTTTGGGAGGGGGTCATAGAACCAGTGCTCCCAGGTCATTGGGAGAAATGTTTTTAATCTAGAATTTTCTGGTACAGAGAAAGTTTCTTCCTTGGAGACTAGTACTAGTCCTCTTCTTTCTTTCTTTGTTCTGAAGGTTCAAAATGTTGGCTGTTACCTCTAATCCTTTCTGGGAGTTGGCTGGTAAAATTGTTTTGGAATAATGCTTAATTAATTTCCATTTTCTCAGATTTCTGAGTTTTCTGTAAGGTTTTCTGTGTCTGTGTTACAATATAAGTTGTCTACATTACCATTACCATTAGGATTATTTACTTCTTATAGGGTGTTCACTAAGTGTCCTGTTGTAGTCCAGTACAGTCCGCATGGCATTCATACTTTTTCTTATTTAGACAGCTTATTTTCACAGAACCTTTTTCCAAGTTGTCACTTATCCTGTGCTATGATTCAAGATGAACAGGTGGGGTAGTTGTTCTGTATGCTTTATTATACAGAAACCCAACGGCAAATAGCAACATAAAATATAAACGAACTGATTAAATGACAGACCATTGCATAGATGCATGCTTACATCTCAACAACTGTCTACAAAATGGCAGTCTGGCTCACACGTGCTCAGTATTTATACGTATGTGCAAGCCCATGGAAAGCGTTTTAAAGGTATACATAGATACTGATCTACATCCTCCCTGTTTAGTGAATTGCCCACAATAAAATGACATCTGAAAAAGACATGCAATTATACAGACACTGAGAAGTAAACACAGCGTTCAACAGCAATCTGGAAATGTAAAGCTAAGTATATTTTTGGCACTTTAACTGTTCATATTTCTGCACTGTCTTATTTTTGCCTGACTGAATTATTTATATATTTGCTGGCATTGTATTCTGATCTCTGCTAAAACCTTTTTTTGTCTCCTCCTCGCACCCTACTGCTGTTCTATTTTTAAAGTTGGTGGCTCTTGCAGTTGCCCGCCCCTACTGTAAATTTGATCTGGGACACTCCTCCTAGTCCCACCCCATTAGCTCATTCTACCCAATACAAAGATCATTTGGGAAGTCCAAACCCCTTAGTCTCTTACTTAACCTTGAATTTTCTTCTGTTCCTGCTCTATCCCTTTTTACTTTAAAGTTTTTTTTTTTCCAGCTGCTTATATTTTTCTAATTTGTGTTTCTTCTTATTACTCTGTTACTTCGTCTTGCTTTGCTTCTTCCTTATACTTGCTGCCTCTTCTCTAAAGTGTTCTACTGCATCTATTCTGTTGAATTTATTACTGCTTGTTTATAGCCTGTCTAAATTGTGTTATTCTTAAGTATTATTCTAAGCTCTTAGTTTTGGTTTAAGAACTTGGGATTTAGGCCCACCCCTTAGCTCTCCCTGGCCTTTCTCCCTCAGATTCTGAAAAATATGAATGGACAATTTCTTACAGTTTCTTCTACCAGTCTGGTTAATATAGGCATCCTGAGACAGTGTAGCAACTGCCTCATGTACACGGACAGCCATCTACTACTACCACCTAGGATCACAATTTGTGAGAGATGCAGTTACATTAGGAACCTAGAGTCCAAGCTCTCTCCCCCTCAAGCCAGTATATCTGGCACTGAAAAGGTTGTCAACACAATCCCTACAGCTTGAACACCACCCACACCTACACAACACACACCTACATATGCGGAGGTCCTCCACGTAAGCATACCCAAACAAAGGAAACGTTCGAGGCAAAAACACATGTGATCACCATAGCCCTCCACACCACATACAATGCATAGTCCACACACCTCTGCCTCACAACCACTAAGGCTTCACCATAAACCCAACATATTAGTCATAGGAGACGCCATTGTGAGACACACAGATGTGCCTCTCACCAGACTGGATAAGGAGAAGGTCGCAGTTAGTTGTCTGTCAGGCAGTCAAGTCTCTCAACATCAGGTACTGTAATGATTCTGTCATAGTCCATGTTGGCGTGAATGACTAGAGACTTACCTCTCTGGACTGTATGAAGAGAGACATGATTGAGCGCGCTGATTATGTGTCACAAGCAGGTATGTCCCTAGCCTTATGCAGCATTCTGCCATCACCCAGAATAATGCCTCAATACAAACAGAAAATGATTGACTTTAACAATTGCCTTGGTTTCTGGTGTTTTTCCAGGGGGATTCAGTACCTGACAGCCCGGGAAGATATGATCGACAGACCACAATGCTTTGCCAGAGATGGCCTGCATCTGTCTCACCTGGGCTTTAGGCTTTTGCCAAAGGCTCTTTCCTCCCCTATAGTGTATTTTTTTTTAAGGAAAAGTGATGAGGTTAAAACTACCAACAAAAAATGTCAACAAAACACAAATTAAAGGGCATGCTGCTAAACGCTTAGTCTAAACCTGAAACTACACTCATTGCAAGCATTCCTAACCTTGGAAAATGCTGACATCTGTGTAGTCACAGAAACCTGGTTCAAAGCTGCGGACAGCACCCCAGCCTTACTTGGTTACTCATCTTGCCATACATTCAGACCCCAAACTGAGCCAAAGAAGGTGGAGTTTCAGTATACATTAGACATGCACACCTCCAGGCTGGTCAAACAGTATGACGCACAGGAGATACTCCAGGTGCAGTTAACCATTGACAAGACACCTTTTCAAATCATAGCTAGCTACCGGCCTCCAAATCTGACTCAAGATGCCCAATCCGCCAACTTGGCCTGTTTGAATCTATCAAGATTCAACCATTTACCCTAATCTTGGGTGACTTTAACTTCCCAAACATAGACTGGAAGAACTACACATGCCATAGCACAAATGCCCAGAGATTCCTTCATTTTGTCAATGCAAATGCCTTGGAACATCTAGTCGATACCCCCACAAAGGGTTGATAATATCTTGGACTTGGTATTAACCAACATGAGTAACCACTGCAGCATCCCTATAGTATCATCCTCTCTGGTAAGATCCGACCACAAAGCGGTCACTTTCGAAGTCACCATCTCCCCAACCCCTCTCTAGCTAGTATCAGACATAAAAACTTCTCCAAAGCTGATTACAGCCTCCTGAGGGATGGTATAAACAGCTTTACAGCCCCCTCCCCCTCGGTAGGAACTGGCACCAATATCCAAAACTGCACCAAATCACTATACGAGCATTTATATAGATGCATGGAATCAGGCATACCCAACAGGACTAAATCATCCTCTGCAAGGAAGAGTAAGCCTGCCTGGTGGACGTCTGCAATAAATAAACTCCGATAATAAAAGGAAAAAATTCCTGTCAAAGACCAAGAAGGAGCAGGTGCCCAATTGGAAGCAATGTCTCCTTAGCCTGAACAAGCAAATAAGACAACTAGTGAAATCCTTCAAAGCAAAGTTTGAGTCCAAATTGGCCACACCTTCTAAAGACAGTCATAAGGCCTACTTCACATATGTCCTCAACCTCAAAGGAATCACCCAGATCTATTCAGAACTAGTGGTCAAGGACACCACATATACAACTGCCGTAGGTATAGTAAACTTGCTGGCTGACAGATTCAGTGAAAACTTTACTCCTCTGCCCCCCATCAGTAAATCAGGACATCCCCAGTACCTGCCCCCTTCCCCTTATATCTATGGAACAAGTCATCACTGCTCTCTCAAAGGCAAAAAATACCGCCTCCATGGGACCCGATAGCATCCCAGGCTGCATCCTATGTGAACTCATGCAGCATCCTATGTGAACTCATGCAGGAACTTGCAGCACCACTAGGCACCCTATTCAACCAAAGCCTGAATACTGGCTTCATCCCAACTGAGTGGAGGACAGCCACTGTTATCCTTTACACAAAGATGGAGTATCTAGCGATCTGGGAAATTAGAGACCCGTCAACCTAACTAGCCTAATCTGCAAGGCCATGGAATGGATTATCATGGACCTCATCAACAAGGATATTGGCAACCTCCAGACTCTTGATCCCACACAGTTTGGCTTCATCAAGGGGAGGTCATGTCTGCTAAATTTGGTCAACTTCTTTGAGACAGTCACCAAAGCCATGGATGAGGGAAGACTGTGCACACCGCCTACCTTGACCTGCCAAAGCCTTTGACACTATTCCCCACTCTGGCATAATAGCTAAACTCTCTCAACTAGGCATCAGTCCATATGTTACCAGATGGGTAGCAAACTGGTTCACTGATAGAACCCATGTAGTCAAAATAGAGGAAGCCACCTCAAGCAGTAGACCCGTAACAAGCAGCGTACCCCAGGGTTCGGTCTTGGGGCCTTTGTTATTTGGGATATACTTTTCTGAGGTGCAGGTCAAAACCAGTGGGCTATGGTTGACCAAGTTTGCAGATGACTGCAAGCTGGGTGCTGTCATCAATTCCCCTAGTGATGTGGACATCCTCCAAGAGGGTCTCACTCAGGCAAATGACTGGTGTCAGAAACATGGCCTCAAGCTGAATACCAAAAAATGCATCATCATACCCTGTAGGGAGAGTGATGTCCTTACAAATTTTCACATCAACAACAACATCATAAGCACTTAATCAGTTGTGAGGGATTTGGGCACCCAGGTTGATGGCAACCTGACTTTGACCACCATGTTGATTCTGTTGTACGGAAAGCCTTCTACATGGCCCACCTCATAAGTAAGAGTATCTCATCCAGGGACAAGGTCATAACATCCCTGTATTCTTCCCTTATAAGGCCCATTGTAGAGTACAGTGCCCCTTTTGGCATGTACCTTGCAAAGCACATGCAGCAGCTGGAGAGACCACAGAGGTGCCTCACCAGGAGACTCCAGGGCCTTAAACATCTACCATACACAGGCTAAAAGCCCTATCTTTCTACTCTGTTTCATACAGACTCCTCAGAGGTGACCTCTGTCTAGCATACAAGGCATTCACGGACCCCACCTTGATGGGACTGCTGCATATCCACAAGTCAAGTTCCACTCGAGTAACCTGCACGTGTGGCCTCAACCTGGTCTGTGACATCAACAAGTCTTGTTGGCAGGACAGATTTGTGTTCCAGAGACTCTCCCATCTATGGAATAGATTCCCTGTCTACATCAAGCAGAGCACCTCTTTACCCCTTTTTAAGCACAACCTGGATAACTAGATGGGAAACTGAAAATATAACCCTGGGATTTAACCCATGTCTCTGCTGGACAGGGACATTGGGTGCTGATTTGTCTAAACATGGGCTAAACTCTTGGCTAGGCTTATAAGGGCCTCAGGGCCAATAGCCTAGTAACCTCCTATGACCTTACGTCCAAGCTGCCATGTATCTGGAACATTGTCTAGAAATGCAGCCTGCTCTAGTGATATAGCAATTAGGACTAGGTTTGGCAACAAAGACAGTCATTTGTGAGCAACCTGTTTCAGGAGTTTTGGGAATCTTCTCAGGAACAGGGATATTTGCTGGAATGTCCTTTGGAACTGGAGCACCGGATAACTCGCTCACAGGCAAGATACTGCAATACAGGCTCGGTCACTAGTACTAAATAATCTGATGTTGTTAATCTTCATTCATTCCTTACTGATGGTTGTTGGTTCCGTCCTTGGAACAAGCTTGTGCCAGCCAAAAAACTCTTGAGCTAAGCCTTTATCCACTATGCCCTTCTCCCTGTTATCTCAGATCTTGTTTGCCGTAAAGCCGTCTCAAGCCAGCTCTCAGCTAAGTACTTAGCTTGTTGCTTATAAAAGTGTGTTTTTCTTGGATTGTTCACCTTATTTTCAGTCTAAACTCACTTCTTTAATATATCGTTATTTTTTTACCCACTTTTGTGTATTTTTCCTGTTTCCTTTTCCTCAAATACCTTACGGTAATCTCAAGTACCATTGTTGGTACGGCCCTTTACCTTCTGTGGTAATCCTTCAGTACCATTGCTGGTATTCCTTTCCTTCTCTCTCCCCCCACCCTTTTTTTTTTTTTTTTTTTTTTTGGTATTATTGGATTTGTATTGTGATATGATGTTTGAGAAAAACATGGTTTAAACAGTGTGACAAGTGTAGTCTCAAGATGCCCAGCAGTGATTCTTATGTTTCATGTGTATATTGTTTGGGAGTTCCCCATCTTTCTGTACAGCCTCCTTGTACTATTTGTCAGGGGTTCAGTTCCCGAACTCTTAATGAAAGAAAAAAACGAGCTGATTCTGAAGGGCCTCCTTAAGATGCCCTTCTGAGAGGCTATCTCTGCATCGGAGGGTTCACCGCCTCCCAAAAAAGAACATAAAGGGCATAAAAAGAGACCACATTTGGTTTCTTCTTCACCCTCTGGTGATAGAAAGTAGGAACCAAGACCAAAAATGCTAAAAATGACCCTTTCAGCTCCAGAGTTGAAACCAGCTTCTACGGCACCATCTTCGGTACTGTCAACAATCATTTTATTGTCATGACGATTTCTGCACCGACAACATCTACAGCACCAACCCTGCCAAAACTGCAAATGATGACTTCCACCCCGATCACGGCACTGAGCTTGCCTACAACATCGGTTCCAAGTTTGGACACCCCTGCTAGACAGGTCGATATTGGTGCCAATAGACCATACTGCACAGACCCTGTACTCCTCTTCAGTGGATCTTTTTGTTGGGCAGCAATTTAGCCCTTTCTTAGAACGGCCAGAGTCCCTGTCGGGGATTTCCACTAGATCATCCAGGAGCCTCTCGGAATTGGACGTGGTGCGTTTTGTGGACCAGCTGCTGATGGCCAGAGAAACTGCAACACTTTCCAAGATCCCATTCCCTTTTGGACTTGGAGAATCTCTTTCCACAAACTTCAGCTTATTTTCCTCCTTTGACCTCTTTGCAGGCTTCGAAGTACTCTGCACCAATGCCTTTCTCGGTTCCCACATCTTTGGTACCACTAGTGGTTCTCACTGTGGCTCCGGAGCCGACCCTTTGGCCTTTGACTCGCTCAGATCCAGGCCATCCTCAGGTTCAGGATTGGACTGCTGGCTCCTCAGCACCTGGTACGGCAACGGGCTTTCCTACGGTGCCATCTGCCACGGTTCCAGGAGCACTCTCGGTACCGAGTTCCCTTGCGGCTCCGTCCTTGGGAGCAGGGTGTGACCCTGGTTCTGAGGTTGTCCTTCTTGGGTCCGGGCTCCCATCCCTCTTCAGGCAGACTAGCTTTCCAAATGATGGAGGGGGCTCTCCATTGGCATTGGAGCCCCAGATATGTCCTTACTCTGAGCCACAGCTGACACAAGCCACTGCTTCGCCTGTCGCAGGGTGCCCCTTCTTCGGAGTCCTCTTCAGGAACTCCAGAAGAGGTACTGTGCAAGAGGAAGCACGTGGACTCACCAGAGGAGTCTCTCACTGGGGACACAGACTACAATGAAGGGAAAGGGTCGCCACGGTCGCCCCTTGATGTCTCATTCGGAGACATCCTTGAAATACTAAAGCAGAGGGATGACTGGAAGCCCACCAATCCCTCTTCTGAGAGTCCGTGTTTCTGCAGGCTTTTTGTGCTCAACCCTCTACTTCCTGGGTGACCCTGCCTGCAGATGACCTGGTTCAGCTCATCGTGCAGCGCGCCTGGAAGAGTCCTGACACCATTGAACCTATCCCATGGAGGCTGGACAAAATTTTATCGCCTCATGAGCAGCACTCTCACTGATCCAAGGGTCTTCCAGTAGACAAAATGGTGGTGGCAGCTGCCACGAAAAAGGAGCTGGCTGATGTGAGAGCCAGACTGTGCACCCCCGAAACAGGGAGTCTCGGGTGGTGGACAGGCTAGGTAATGAGTTTTTGCATCATTGACCTTTGCTGTTGGGTCTTTGAATTATCTGACACACTTCATCAGGCTTCAGAGATACTTAGTTGCCGAACTTTCCAAAACCTTAGCAGAAACGGTTTCTGACAAGGCCCATGACAAAGTGGCCTCTCAGTTAGCTACCCTGGAATCCATTTTCAACTCCTCCCTGTGTCTGATTTCTCACACAAGAAATTATAGGGTCCTTTCCGTGACACATCTGGCGAGTATACTGCCCGAGGCAGAGGGGGGGTAACTGATCCAGAGGGTGCCCCTACAGGGGTAGAGGGGGTCCACGTAACCAGGGCTCCAGAGATTCTTTCTTTGGACAACCCTATCAGCACTGCTGAGGAGCGGCCGATTGCTTTCCTCTGGAAGCAGTCGGGGAACATTTTTCCTTGCAGCTTTCTGCCTGGCTAACAATAACAATGGATCTATGGGTGCAATGAATCATAACCAGAGGATACCATGTCCCATTCAATCTTTACCCAAAGTTACCAAGTCAAACTTCCAACATTCCACCCAGTCAAAGGGAAACAGCAGCGCTAGAAATTCAAAAGCTGCTTCAAAAAGTGTCATCCAGGCCAGATAGGATCTAGATTTTACTCCAGTTTCTTTTCAGTGCCAAAGAAGACTGGACTGGATGCCAATTCTGGATCTCAGCATCCTAAACAAATTTGTCAAACAAGAAAAATTCCGGATGGTCACGGATCAGTCCATTCTCCCTTTCTTGGAGAAAGATGATTGGATGTGCTCAGTAGATCTTCAGAATGTGCATTACCACATAAAAATGGACAAGTGCTCCAGAAGATTTCTTCAATTCCGGCTAGGGGCCAATCACTTTCAATTCCATGTGCTGCCTTTTGGACTCTCTTTAGCTCCCAGAGTGTTCACCAAGTGCATGGCAGCGGTACCAGCTCACTTGAGACTTCAAGGATTCCAGGTGTTTCTGTATCTAGACGATTGACTCCTCACCGCCCACCAAGCGTCTACTGGAGATAACACTAAACTACACACTTGGACGAGCAGAATCTCTGGGAATCTCAATAAATTGGGGAAAGTGCAACCTGATTCCCTCTCAATCCTTAGAATTTATTGGGGCAGTTTTCAGCACAAATGCTTGCCTAGTTTCTCTCCCGGACCACAGACTGTACAGGATAAGATCCCAAATATGGGTGATACTCTGTCAAAATCTAGTCCCAGCTTGAACAGTTCTTCAACTCCTGGGTTCCATGGCAGCGTCAATTACCATAGTGCCCTTGGCAAGACTACACACGAGAATTCTCCATTGGCTCCTCCTAACTCAGTCGTACCCCTTACAACATCCCTTGTCCTTTCAAATACTGATAACTCAGTGATGCAAGCGGGATTTAATGTGGTGGATGAAACCAGGCGAACAACAATAGTTGCCCCTTTTACCCGCAACAGCCCAGGGCCACAGTGACCACGGATGCTTCGCTAATAGGGTGGGAGGGGAGCTTTACCAGGAGAAGACTGTCCAAGGCACTTGGTCAGACATAGAGGCCTACCTGCATATCCATGTCCTAGAATCGAGTGCGGTGCTTCTAGTGTTGCAAGCATTTCAATCCATCTTTCCGTTGGGGACAATTGCTATTCAGTCAGACAACATGTCAGTAGTCTGGTAGATCAACAAACAAGGGGGGGAACTAAGTCCTACCCGTTGTGTCGAGAAGCCATGCGAATGCGGCAGTGGGCGATTGCTTCCAACCACTTTCTTATTGCAATGCATATTCCTGGGAGTTCCAGCGTGATTGTGGACAAGCTGAGCAGATGCATCCTACTGCCTCACCAGTAGTCCCTCAATCCTATCATTGCGGTGAAGATCTTCAGCCGCTGGGGCCAGCCTTGCTGTGACCTATTCGCTTCTCCAGCAAACTACAAATGCAGCAGCTACTTCACCCTAATTTCCTCGCAGGGGGGTCCCCCGAGGGATGCTGTGATTCACGATTGGCCCACGGGACTTCTGTATGCTTTCCCTCCCTTCCCTCTGATCCCCCAATTTCTAAAGAAAGCCCTTCATCTGAGAAGCAGAGTAATCCTCATTGCTCCTTACTGGCCACGACAAGTTTGGTTTCCCTTCCTTTGGCTTCATCTAGTAGATCAACCATGGATTCTGGATCCAATTCTAGAACTGATCTTGCACCCACAAGGGTTGTCTCACCCAAACGCCTCCAGTCTCAAGCTGACAGCTTGGTTTCTCCACTTCCGGTAATCGCCAGGCAGGATAACCTTACCTCCCCAGTGCGTGATATCCTTCTGGCTTCATATAAACCATCCACCAGGAAAGTCTATCTTTGCAAGTGGAAGAGGTTCCTTATTTAGTCCCGACAAAGACAATTAGACTCTTGTTCAGCTCCTGTCAGTGTGGTTTTGGTTTATTTATCAAGTCTTCTCTGTTCAGGAGCAGCTGCCTCAACCATTCAAGTACACTTAGCTGCTATCTCAAACTTCCATTATGGTTTTCAAGACTCATCATTAATCTCCCATTGTCTCTGCAAAACTTTTCTTAAAAGATGTCTTTCATATTAGACCACCCTTCAGGGAACCCATCGAACCTTGGAATGTAACACTAGTACTACAATCTCTGACACTTCACCCTTTGAACCTGCTTCCACTTGTGACCTTAAGTTCCTGTCCTGGAAATGTTTATTTCTGATAGCTGTCACATCAGCCCGACTCATTTCAGAGCTTCAGGCTTTGTGTATTAAACGCCCTTACATGGTATTTGATAAAGACAGAGTATCACTCCGGACCAGTCCTTCCTTTCTGCCCAGGGTTATTTCAGACTTGAAAATTAACCAAGCGATTGACTTTCCAGTCTTTTCACCCAACTATTCAAAGAAGGGAGAGTACTGTCTTCATTTGCTGGATGTTCATAGACAGTTATGTTTTTACCCGGACAGAACAAAGTCAGTAAGAAAATCAGACCAGCTATTTGTGTCCTATTCATGCCCGAAATTGGGAACCCTGTCTCAAAAGTAACCTTGTCCAAATGTCTGAGAAACTATATATCCTTGATTTACCAACAAAGTAAAATTCCTCTACCAAGCAAAGTCAGAGCACATTCTACCAGGTCAGTAGCAACTTCTGTTGCTTTTCATGCAAAGGCTTCATTGAATGATATTTGTGCAGCTGCAACTTGGGCTACCCCTTATACCTTTATCGCTCATTACAAATTGGGTTTGGCCTCCAGGGGAAGAGCATCTTTTAGTTCAATGGTGCTCAGGAACATCCTTCTGTAAGGCCCTTAATCCATAAGATTAACAACATCAGATAAAGAAGTTATGTTCTTACCATAACGTTCTGTCTGTGTTGTTCATCTTCATTCATTCATTATGTCCCACCCCCCTTTCCCCTTCAGAGGCTCTTGGGGGATCGAATTGAGTCCTATTCCTGCTTTAGGGTTTCTGCTCAGAGACCGCATCTGCTTTACTTATAACGGGCAAAGTCAGTCTTTGGTAACCGGGAGAAGGGCATTGTGGGTAAAGGCTTAGCTCAAGAGTTTTTTGTCTGGCATGAGCTTGTTACAAGGCTGACCTGGTTCCAAGGACAGAACCGACACCCATCAGTAATGAATGAATGAAGATGAACAACACAGATGGAACGTTATGGTAAGAACATAACTTTTTGCCAATTCCGCCTAAATTCTACTCCTTGTGATTCCACAATGTACAGTCTTTGCTTTGGACATACACTTTTCACAACTCCAATCCGATCAAAACCTTTGGACGTCTGTATCCTCACCATCTCCCCTTCTTGTAATGGATTGAGCGGTTTACTGGACTTAACATAATAGGACTTCTGGACAAATGCCTTTTCATAAGTTGGGCTGTCACTCCTTTTGTTTTTAGCACAGGGAGCCAACAGATTGATACTAATTGGTAGTGTGGTTCTGGTTTGTCTCGACAAAAGCCTTTGTGCAGGTGAAATAAGTTGTTTATCACTAGGAATATTTCTGAGGTTCAGGAGATTCAGAAAAATATCGCTATTGTCTAGTTTCAACTTTTCTAATAACTGTTTCGCACTTTGACGTGCACATTCTGCCAGACCATTTGATTGTGGGTACTTGGGCCTCTTCGTAACATGAATAAAGTCCCACTCTTCAGCAAATCTCTTGAACTGCTGTCTTGTAAACTGTGTACCATTGTCAGAAATAACTTTGTGCAGACTACCATGGACTGCAAAATGACACTTCAACTAAGTAATGACAGTACTGGATGCTAAATTAGGAAGTAGGTCAATGTCGAACCAATTTGAATAAGCGTCTACAATACCAAGTAATGTTGATCATTCCATTCAAAAATGTCTGTAGCTACTGTCGACCAAGGTAGTTCATGAATCTGGCTTAGCTGAAGTGGTTCTTTCTGTTGATGTGGCTTAGTACTATTGGATACAGAACAAGATGAAAGTACTCTGTCCATATCCTTTGACATGGAAGGCCAAAATACTAGTCCTCTTTCCCTTCGTTTGGTAGAATCAGTTCCTGAGTGGCCACGATGCAAGATGGTAATATACTCTTGTTGCAAGGATTTTAGAACAATCATTTTTGGACCTTTCATGATGATACCATTGTCAAGCAAAACCTCATCTCTGTAAGGAAAATATGGTTACACTTCTACTGGTAAACAAGATTGCTTTGAAGGCCATCCTCTACTGATAAAGTGGTTGAGCTTCTGAAGTATTGCATCTAAGGCTGTGTGACCTCTAAGCTCATCAAGATGTGTGGAAGAAAAATTTCTCACTTCTATGACTTCAAAATCAAGGTTCTCAGTTTCATGCTGTTCAGTGGTGTTTCTGGGCGATCTGGATAATGTATCAGCAAGATGAAGAAGTTTGCCTTTTGTGTAGACAAGATTGAAATTGTACTTTTGCAATTTCAACATTATGCATTGCAATCCGGCAGGAGCTGTATGCATAGGCTTTCTCAAAGTAGTGACTAGAGGTTGGTGATCTGTTTTGATTTGAATTGGGCGGCTGTAAATATAATCATGGAACTTCGGACATGCAGACACAATTGCCAAGAGTTCTTTATCAGTCTGCACATACTGCATCTCAGTTTGGGTTAAAGTTCTGGACGCATTGGCTACTGAGCTACCGTCATGAAGAATGACTGCTCCAAGACGAAACTTCAAAGCATCACAAGAAAGAATAACTGGTTTGTGAACGTCGTAGTATATGAAAGTTGGTGGACCGGCAATTCTCTGTTTTAGGACATCAAATGCACTTTGGTTTTGTTCTAACCAGGACTAGGATACATCTTTGTGTGTCAGCTCCCTGAGCAGTGCTGAAAGTTGGTTCAAGTCTGAAATTAACTTGCATAGATAGTTAACCATGCCAAGAAAACGTTGTAAGGCTTGAACATTGTCTGGAGCTGGCATCTCAAAAATTACTGTTTGCTTGGCAGGATCTGGTCGTAAGCCTGAACTGGTAAAGAAATGACCAACATAAGCAACTTCTTGTAGCCTGAATTTGCACTAATGAGGATTCAGCTTAAGACTTCACGTGCTCTTTCCATAACTTGGTTTCTGTCATGCTCTGCTTCACCATTACCTCCTACAAGAATATCATCTGCTGTAATAGCACACTGATAACCAGAAAAAAATTGTTCCATGGCATGCTGGAAGACTTCACTGATGGAATTTATCCCAAATGGCATCCTTCAAAATCTGTATCTGCCAAAAAGAGTACTGAAAGTAGTTAGCAGTGAAGATTTTTGGTCAAGCACAATTTGCCAAAATGAACTTTTTGTATCCAGTACAGAAAAAACAGTGGCATTTGGCATAAGAGCAGTGACTTCTTCAACTGTACACATTGGCTGATGAGGTCTTTTCAGTGCTTTGTTCGAATCTCTTGGATCAGTACATATTCTGATATCATCTGAGCTTTTCTTATGAGCTACCACCATGGAAGATACCCATTCAGTAGGTTCTTCTACTGAACAAATCACACCTTGCTGCACCATTTTATCTAGCTTGGCCTTGACTCTGTTCTGCATAGCTACTAGAACTTTCCAGGTTGGTCTGACAACTGGGCTGGCTTCATGGTCTAACTTCATGGAGTACACAACTGGGAGTCTGCCTAGTTTGTCTTTGAAAAGATCAGCATAGGTAGAAAAATAGTCTGGGAAAAATTAGAACAGTGGTCTTTTAAGCTTACATGGTGGACTTCCTTATTAAATGAAAGTAGACCCATTTACAAGGTATCTCTTGTTGTTGTTGTTAGTCTTTCGGCTTTTCCCGGTAAGGGGTCGCCACAGTGGAACTCCGGTCCGCTAATGACTGGCAGTAGATTTTTTTTTTTTTTTTTTTTACGAAACGCCGAGGTGCCAGTTCGACGCCCAACCTTCAATGAAGGCACGCCCATTTACGCACACATGTCTTTCGAACGCTACCCAACCGTGGGGAGGACATGCAGACTCCACACAGAAGGCACTCCCAAGCCGAGAATCGAACGGGAGAACTTCTTGCTGTGAGGTAACAACTCTACCGCCGTACCACCGCTGCTTGATTTACAAAACTGTCTCTGAGGCCTAATACAAACTGTCTGTGAGGCCTAATAATGACTGTATGTGCCTTTTGACTACGTAAAATTGCAAGTCATAGCTGTTCCCAGCAAAGTAGCACGAAAGCACTACTGAAGCTTCATTTTGAATTTCTTCACCACCATCAAAAACGAGCTTCACACACTTTGCCAAATCAAGCTTCTCACCAGCACATACTCTAGCAAATGTTTCTGCTGACATAACATTGCACTTTAAACCTGTGCAAACTTTGAGCTTTGTGGGTTTTCCATTTATCTGAACAGTACAAAATACTTCATTCTTTGCCCATAAATCTATTGCAGTGACTGTTTCATCAAGCACAGACACACCATCAACATAAAAAGTAGGGTCACAGTTTTCTCATTGATCAACTAATCTCTTTGAGTGTTCTTTTTTAATAAAAGAATGAGCCTCTTTTGATTTACAAAAATGTTTGGAAATTATTCCACGTTTTACATCTGTGGCATTGCTGACCAAAAGCCAAGCACTTTTCTCTTTTAGACGCATGGTTGTCACCACAATTATGACATTCGACTATGAGGCTAGGTGAGGGCACATGCTTTGAGTTTGCTGACTCGCCCTTGTGCTTCACTGAGACTGTGGGTGCTCTGGAATTTGCCAGAAAGTTACGGGGTTTACCAGGGACGGTTACAGGGTTCACAGTTGCAGCCATGTGCTTAGTATGCAGCACATGGTTAAAAGAAACAGGCCTATCAACATTAGCACTAGAAGGTACTGGAAGCATGCATTTCTCATTTGTAAGCGTATTTGTGTGTTTTTCTGTAAGCTCATATATTTGACAAATCTCAGTGGCCTTATTTAAAGTTAAACCACTGTCTTAAAACAAAATCTTTCTCATAGCATCATCTTTAATACCACACACAAGTCTGTCTTTTATCATCTCATCCCTTAAATCACCAAGTCTGCATATTTTAGCTTTGTTTCTCAAGTGAGTTGTATGTGCTGCAAAAGTTTCCCCAGGCTTTTGATCCCTTGTGTAAAGTAAGTGCCTTCCCATCACAATATTATTTTGGGGGGTTACACATTTCTCTAAATTGACACTTTAAGCACTTGGGGGGGGGGGGTCTTCCTTGATTTAGCCATTATATGGTGTTTCCCCCTCCCCTGCAAACGTACTCTCTTGCACTGGCTTCTGAACCAGCTAAATTAAGCAGAATAAATGCCTTGTTATGTGCATCTTTGTCAGAAAATGCAGCTTGTATGAAAATATGGTAGTCTTGCTCAACACTTTCCGATTCTGTGCTGTATTGGTATCGCATACAAGTGGGCTAGAATTTCGAAATCCTTCAGCCATGCCTACAAAGTATGCTTAAACACACTGCAAATGTGGCCCTTGTAATTATGTACAAATATGCACAACACACCAGGTACTTGTAATATCATTCACATGCACAATAAACTCTTCGAAGTATTGTACTTTGTTAAATGTGCTTTGAAATCGCTGTATTTTGTGAAGTAAGTGTACTATAATACTGCACAAACTTGCAAACACTTCTTATACTTCAGATATCTTGAAAAGCTTCAATTAATGAGAAAAAGTAGCATATAGCAAAAAAATGCTTTTATGAGATTCAGACATTGTTTCAAACATTTTCATAACTATTTTGAATATTTTTATCAATATGTCACAGTTTTGGACATTTTGTTTAATTAGAAATTCGTTTTGAGGGTTCTGAGTGCTTCTTTTTATATTCTTTTGGTAAGAAATCATTTAAGCAAGTTTTAGTATGTGGAATTTGTTTCTGACCTGTTTTGTGAGTTGTACGTGCAGTAGGGATAATCCATTCCTCTATATTCCTCTAACATTAACTGAGTGCCTCTGGTCTTTATTCTGAATCCCAATTCTGACACCATGTCGGTCGTCCTATGTTATGATTCAAGACTAATAGGAGGAGTAGTTCGTTTATATGCTTTATCATGTAGAAATGCATCAGGATGGATAGCAGCAACATAAAATATAAATAAACTAATTAACGGGCAGACCATTGCTTACATTTCAACAGCTGTCTACAAAACTGTAGTCTGGCTCGCACATGCTCAGTATTTATACGCATGTGCAGGCCCATGGAACGCTTCTTAAAGGTATACATGCATACTGATCTGCACAAGTGTCAGGAGTAAGAAATCTGCTTATTGACCTAGGTTTCCAAATGAACAGAATTGTGTTCCTAGGATACCTTCTAGACATGGACTTGCCATGTAAAAGCCATCTTTAAATCGGTGAAAAATGGACTTGTATCTGGAGATTTTCCTGTTTATTTATTTATTTATTTCTCTTCAGTCAGTCTCAGACTTCTGCCAGAGAGTATCTTGGGATATTAGGGTTTATGGCATGAAAAAAAACTCAGTGGTTTCTAGAAAAATATTTGGATCTGGCATTCAGTCTCTGGATTTTTTTATTCCATTTTATTTTATTTTAGTTATTTTGCATGGAGAGAACTTTGCTGGGGAGTCCACTTTTCTCTGAATCCAGGTCTGTCATTCTCTCTCACATCCTCTTCTCAGTCTATTGTAATAGATGCATTGGATTTTGCATGGGTCTTTGATGCAGGGTCTTTGGTACAAGCAAGACGGGCCAAAGCATATCACTGTGAAACAGATGTTAACCATGATCCATGCTGTAGAATCTCTTCATCACCTGTGGTCTCTAGGACTTTGTAGGGGATTACAGATAACATCATAGGGTTGTGGTACATAATACAAGAGGGCACCAGGTCATACCCACTGTGCAGGCTGGCTGTGGTTGCTTGGGAGATGGCTTTAGCTTTACAGCACTGTTTAACTAACTAAGCTTTCTGCTTTTTCTGTCAGAGCAAAATGTAGTGGCTGACAACCTGAGCAGGACCAGGATAGACCCTCATGAATGGAAATTAACTGGGAGATGGGGGTGTTTTCCAGGATTTGATCTTGTTGTGGTGAACACCTGTAGTAGATCTGTTTGCTTCCTTTCAAAATGGACAACTCAATACATTCTGTTCCAGGATTCCTTGCAGGCAGGCCTGGACATTTCTTTTTTGATTCCCATGGATAGGAATGTTCCTTGATGCATTTCTACCCTTTCCAGATATCCAGAGTGATTCTGAAGAATCTGATGGAAACTCCAGAGATCATTGTGGTGATTCCCATCTGGCCCAGGCAGTAGTGGTTATCTCTCCTTATGCAGTTGGCCAGAGGAAATTACTGCAAGCTTCCTCACATATTGGATCTACTTGCACAAGACTGGAGAAGTTTGATATACCCCAGTATGAAACATTTACAAATTACTACCTAGATGATTCAATTTTGATAACTTCTTGGCACCTTGGTTTTAAGGTCATGCAGCAGGTGATAAAAGAGGCAAGATACCCTGCTACTAGGGAAATCGTATGCTTCTAATTGGAAGGGATTTACTAGTTGGTGCCACAGTAATGACTCAGGAATTCGGTACCATGAGTTGTTCTGCATTTTTGTGAGTTGCTGTCCTCTGGCCTGCCTTACTCCTTTAGCAAGGTACATCTCTCGGCCTTTTCGGAAGTCCTGCTCATGTATTCTCCTGTTTCTTCTTGGACTTTATTCACACTATTCTTGAAAGAGGTTTTGCATTTAAGACCACCTCGGAAACAGGTGGCACCTTGTTGGGATCTTAACTTTGTTCTAGCAAAAGTTAACTCTGCTTTTGAACCAGCTGTTCAGGATGTTGTATGGCTCATGACTGGGAAGACTGTTTTGCTTATTGCACAGATATGTGCAAGAGAGCATCTGAGTTTCTAGTTCTCGTGGTGGATAAAACTATTTGATATTCTGTAGAGTGAAGGTTACTTTAAGAGCAAGTCCCTCATTCACGCCAATAGTTGACTTGATTTAAAGTACTCTCAGAATCCTCTATCTAGCTGTATTCTTTCCTCAACTAAAAACCTGGGAGATGGGATTCTCCATAGTCTGCACTTGCCTAGGCAGCTGTGGTATTAGCTTGACAGAATTAAATTATTTAGGAAAGCTGAACAACTGCATATTTCCTATGATGGGACAAAGAAAGGGCAACTGGTGTCAAAGAAGACCAGTTTCCTTTTGATTGTCCTTTTATTTGTTATTCCCACCAAGTTAAAATAATTAATGTCAGGTTCAAGGCAGATGCGACTAGAGCCTTGTCTTCTTTGATGGCATATTGGAAAGGGGTGGAATGTAGAAGTTTTCTAGAGGCATCTGTGGGGTCCTCTCTACATACTGTTACAAAGCATTTCATACTGGATTCTTTTCCAGGTCCAGAACAGGCTTTTCTGAGAAAAAAAATATTCTGTAAATTTTCTTATTGCTTCTGTGTCTCAAGTCACCAAACTCTCTGAAGTGTGCTTGTGATTAAGTTGATGCTCTTTCAGAGCAGCTACTACTGGAGCTGTTATGAGAAGGTTTGCATGGTTGCATGTTCAAAATGTACCTGAGGAAATTAAAGTTGATTTTTTTTTTTAATATTTTCCTTCAGATAGAGAGGTTGTTTTTTGATCATTTGTTGCTTGCTGACATCTTGAAAGTATGACGACAAAAGGAAACTAATTTAGGAGGTTATTAAGATTTTCAGTCATATTTCTTGATGTCTGTTAAAGGTTTTACACCTTCCCCAGCACCATTTTATGAAGAGTAGCGTAGGCAGACAATGCAGTCTTCTGGCAAGCAGCCATTTAAGAACAATGGCAAGGGGGCTTCAAGAAGAGAGGAGCTCCCCAGAAAAAGGACAGTCCAACAAACCAAGACTGTCTCTAAATGGTAGCCCCTCCTTTCCAACCCTGGCAAGATTTTAAGTCCCACACCCCCCCCCTCCAAATTTGGCTCTTCATTTTTGTCTTTGGCAACATATATTCTCAGGCAAATGGGTTTTGACTGTGACACAAGAGGGATGCTGATAACAGTTGGGAGTGAGTCCTAATATCCATATTTATGGGGACATGATAAAATAAAGTACTTTGAGTATGGAATAAAAAGGATTTTGGTGTGGCAGCTAAGGATATGTGGGAAGAGACTAAACAAAATATAATACAAAAACTGAGAAATTGGAAGCTCTGTTATATGGAGAGTAAGATACAAGCAGTTAAAATGTTTAGTCCCTTTACTCTTATACACAGGTCAGGCATATTTTTATCATTCAGAGGGGAAGTAGTGGATAGCAATTAATAAAGAGCTGAAGAGCTTTATCTGGGAGGGGAAGACGGCAAGAGTCAAGTGGGATAACCTGATTCTTCCAATTGAACAAGGTGGTTTGGAATCACCCGATTTTGAAGGGGCATTTCAGAGCTACACAGTTAAGGATCCAGAAATCTGTAATTCAATGTGGAAAGGGATGATGAAATGGGGGGGTTCAAGAAACAAGGAGAGACTGGGATTTTGGATGCAGATCCTTAAGGAAAATAACAATAACTATGCAGAATATTATATTCACAAAGTAGCAGAAAGTATTCTAAGAATTAAGCCAACACTGGAATGGAGAAAGGAGATTATGCTGATTTATGGATGACAGCAATTAGGGATTTAGACAGTAGGCAAGAGAGGGGCAGAAATTTATTGGAGAAAACTGGTAAAAGAACCAAAGTATTGGGAGCAAATAATTAGAGAGGGAAAGGTAATAGCATGGGAATATGCCAAGAATTTATTTGGACTGCAGGATAGAGATTGCCTTCCCTATCAAGTATTGATATCAGAGTATAGGCAAAGAGAAAGAAATAGGGGGGTCCAGAGCAAAAGACCAGCACTGGTAGAGTTTCTAGTAGAATCTAGAACAGAATCTGCTGTTTAAAAAAGGAATAATTAGCAGACCATACAAAATATAGTATGATAACTATAAGAATCAATCGGAGAAGGTTATAAGGGATTAGGAAGAGAGGCTGGATAAGCAATTCACAAAGAGACATTGGGGGGATGTATGTATGTCTCCAGATATTCAACAAAGTCTAGAAAATTTAGGATCTTTGCTTGGAGGTGTTTACAAAGGTATTTTTACACCCCAAGTAGACTCCAAAGAATTTTTCCTTGGACAGCAAATGTTGCATTTGTGATGGGGAAGAAAGAGGTAACTGGGAACATATTTTCTGGGAGTGCAGTGAGTTGGCCAGGCTTTAAAGATTCCTTGCAGACTGATCTGTCAGAGATGTTGGGTGAGCAAATTGGTGCAACTAAGGAAGCAATTTTTTTAAACTATGATACAGAATAAGAATGGCCTAGGCATAGTAATACCTTGCTGAATCTAATTATGGTGGCTGCAAAAAAAAAAAAGCTATTAGAAAATGGAAATGAAAGTCTAAACCAACTTTACTAGAAGTAATGAATATAATAACAGAGATAAAACAACTGGAATTGGGATCTTTAGAAAAGGGTAAGAGCAAATCCTATATGAAAAAATGTGAATTGTGGTAACAATACATACAGAGGAAGAATGAGGTTTAAAAGAAGGCAGGATTTGAATGAGTTTTTGTAATGTTTGACAATGACTGGATAGATTATAAACAATATATAATGTTTGCAACTACAGTTATGTCAGTATAATTTGTGATGTATACTGTTGTCAACTAAAATGATGTTAATATGGTTTATATTTATATAAATGTACGATTGCTTATGTCTGTATGTCATATGTGATATTTTAATTTAATAAAGGTGTTTCTTGTTTAAAAAATGCTGAATACACAGAGTGAGCATTAAAAAAAAAAAAAAACGTTGGGAGTGAGTTCTTTCTTAAGGGGATTCTGTCTTATCCACCAGATCAAACAGATTAAGCTTTTTTATCCCATCTGTCATTGAGAATCTGACACCCCGGGGGGGGGGGGGAGTAATAGAAGCTGTCCCTTTTGTCTGTTAGGAAAAGGTTTTTATTCAAGAATGTTTCTGATATCAAAGAAACAAGCCTCTTGGGAGGCCAGTTTTAGAATTTTCTTTTCTAAATCAGTTTGTGAAAATTTGAGTTGAAATGTTATCTGTTCACTAACTGCAACCACTGATTTCCCCCTTTCATTTTCGTAGTAACTCTAGATTTAAAGGATGCTTATCACATTCTTTCAAATGTTTCTTAAGGTTTTCCGTATCTGGATTACTGTTTCTGTTCTTTGCATTACTGTTTGGGTTATCCAGTGCTCCAAGAGTGTTCACAAAGTGTCAGGCTCCAGTGCTAGCTTATTGCAGGCTACAGGGTATTTACATTTTTTTCCTTTAAGATGATTTGCTTATCTTTGGATAATCTTTTCCTAAGTGTCAGAAATTTCTTGCTTGGAGAATGTTCAAAAAGTCTTATTTGACTCTTTCTCAAAGATTGCTTTCCCAGGGTGTGTCTTCTAGATAGCGCAGTTGTAAGCGCTTGTCTTCCACTGGAAAAAGTAGATCTAGATCTGTTCCTGAATTTTTACACTTATCCCAAGATGTCTTCAAGGGAATTTCTTATGGTATCAGGAGAAATGGCATCAGTGATTCTCTTGATTCCTTTAGCTAGATGAGAGAGTCAGTGGTACCTAAAATCTGTGTTTCCAACATCAGCATTCCCCGACATTCCAGATTCCAGTTTTAGGATTTGAAAAAAAGGGAACTGCTTTGCTGGAGAGGCCAGTTTTATCTGAATTTAGGTCTCCCATTTTCTCTTCTGGCTCCAGCACAGTTTGTAAGTAGGGATACTGCTGACTTTGCTTGAGGAGCTGTTTTTTGTGGGGGTAAGATTGCAGAGTCTGGAACAAAAGGACAGACCAAAACACACACACATAAAAGAGATGTTAGCAGTCATGAAATGCTCTCAATTCTGTCAAATCGTGTATTGTCCCCGAGCTGTTGCAAGTGATTTTAGACAACAACACAATAATGCGGTACATAAACAACCAGGGGGATCCAGATCTTACTCTTTGTGCAGACCAGTCGGATCCAGATCTTACTCTTTGTGCAGATCAGCCATGTTAGTCTGGGAGACAGCGATTCAGTGCAACCTCACTGTATGTCTGTAGAGCAAAATATTGAGACAGAAAAGCTGAGCATGACCAGAACAGACGCTCGTGTATGGAAATTGAATCGGGGTTCTTCCAGGACTTGATCCAGCTGTCAGGAACACTTCAGGTATGTTTTTTTCACCTTCATTCACAACAAACAATAGACAAAATTCTGCTCTGGGATTCCTTGCAAACGTGTCTGCAAAACAGATGTATTTTCACGTCCTCAGGCAGGAATATTCCTGCGTGCCTTTCCACTGATATCTAGGGTTATTATAAAGATTTAGATGCACTCTCCAAAGGTTACTGTGCTGACTCCCTTCTCACCCAGGCAACAGTGGATGTTCTTTGTGTTTCACTCATGCAGTCCTGACTTGTGGGATTTCCTGCTGTGGAAGCCCTTGGCCTGCCCGACTACCAGAGTAGAAATCTCCCTCCTCCTAAGGCTGGTGGTTGCCCTTCCCTGATGTCAGTACACTTGGGTGTAAAGGGAGCCAGCCAAAGCGAAGTACCCCATTGGGGAACCCTCTTTCTTGCTTTAACTCATGTCAGATAACGTTAACAATTGTTTCCACTGTGGTAAGCAAATTCCACACAGAGACTTTCATACTTTGTATGTCACCTGTCTAGGTCTGGAATACGACATCCCTAGTTATTGTTTTTGTGCAGATTTCAATTCTAGGACTATCAGGCATAAGGCTGAAATTTTAGCTAGGCTTCTTACTTTGCAATCTTCCACGCAGTGTTTGGCGTCTGCTGGTTGTCCCAAGGATGACCTCCCTAAGCATAAGAAAGAGAAAAGAAACCATGCTTACAGCCTTGGACGACAACCAGTCACAGTCGGCCAGTCCTCCAAAGTCCGTTATTGCTGAGGAAGGCGAGGTGTTTTTGCAGCCCCCTTCTGCGACCATGGTGGTGGCGAAGGCCTCTGTCAAGACCCTTACAGAGTCCGGCATTTTCTGCTCCCTCAGCTTCTACACAGACCTTGGCTTTCAGTTAGTCGGTTGGGTCTGGAGTCGCTCAGCAGACCTCCGCTTCTGACGAGCGATCTTGTACTGGCGATGTTTCTTCAAGGCATCAGCCTGCATTGGTTTTGTCTTACAAAGAGACTAGCGTCAGGATGGTGGATGTACCTAGGCCCAAGGCTAAAATTATTTCTAAGTAGGGTTCTACCTCGGATCCTATGCCTAGGCCTACCGACTCCAACTCAGTAGGTTATCAGCAAGACCTGGTCAGGTTAGCTGAGGACCTCCTCTCCTTAGTCAGAGCTAGGCAACCCCCTTTGGAGTCTTCCCTAAGGAAAAGGAAGAGGGATCCATTCCCTGAAGTTTTCTCTGAATCAGATGAGGATTTTGACCAGGAGAGGTCTGTCTTCGAGGAGGGTACCTACCTTACTTGGTAGATTCTCCTCCAGCCTCACCTCCCAAAGATATTACTTGTGGGGGAAGTACTTCTTGCCATGAGGGAACATTTCCAGTGGGAGGTACAGGGATCCCTACAATCTAAAAAGAGAGTTGGGGAGTTCTTTGACCTCAAAGAACACAAACGTTTGGCTATTCCTGCTGGATTGGGCATGGTAGAGGATGTTTTTATGGACTCTCTACACCTAGCCCCCTCAAAAACCAGACTGGTTTTACAGGGTGCTGGCCTTTCATAAATACCTCTTCATAAACCTTTCTGCTAACCCAGAAGTTGTCAGTTCAGGTCCCAAGGGAGCAAGTGTCAGTTCTTCTAAGAATCCTGTACCTACTGACAAGGAAAACAGGGTCCTTGATAGCTTTGGGTAAAAAAAAAAAAAGTCTACACCTCTGTTACCCTAGCCATGAGAGCCCTTAACTGCCAGTTTCATATGATAAAATACCAACAAAGTGTTTTAGATGAAATAAAATGAAAGGTTTTCTCCCAGAAGCATTTCTAAAGAATTGTTGAACCTTTGCCATTCCAGCTCCCAGGTGGCTAGACACTGTTTACACTGTGGCTGTGATGCTATGGAGGCCTCTAGCAGAGCTGCTGTGTCTTGCGCTGTCATTAGAAGAAATGCTTGGCTTTGGGAGCAGACCTTGCCAGACCATATCAAATTGAAATTTCTAGATGCACCCATGGATAAGGACTTCCTTTTTGGGGCAAAGGCTGAGGCTGTGCTAAAAAAAAAAGATGGAAGGTAAAGTGAAATCTATGCAAACTGTCAAGGGTTAGTAGGAATTTTCACACTAAACACTGGCCCGTTCCCTCTCAATCAAAAGGTGGCCAGAGGAAGCCTCGGAGTGGAAGGCCTCAAAGGCAGCAGCAATCCCAAATGCCTAGGCAGTGGTCCTTGGAAATCCCCAAGCAAGGGAGTTCTAGGCCACAGGCCCCTGTCAAGAGAGCAGCAGTGACTCTTTCTTTCTTTCCCCTACCCCCCACCACATTCACCAGAACAGATAGGAGGAAGGCTGTCCTTGTTCAAAGAAAACTGGTCCCTCGTTACTTCAGACAATTGGGTTCTGGAGGTCATCTCGGACGGTTACAAGCTCACTTTCAAAGAGCCATTAAGATGCTCAGGTTATCCAAATGTTCCACAAAATCAAAGAGCATAAGCCCTTTCTCAATTTCACAACCTATGCTGACAGGGTTCAGTGGAACCAGTACCAAATCATCAAATAGGGAAAGAGTTCTACTCCAGGCTATTCCTGGTTCCCAGAAAGGAAGGCTCTTGGTGCCCTGTCCTAGACCTTTCAACCCTCAATCAGTCCCTGCTGGTACCAAAATTCAGAATGTTGACTCTTCAGAAACTTCTCCCCATAATAGCCCCTTGGGCCTAAAAGATGCTTACTTGCACATACCCATAGAGGAGTCTTGCAGAAGTTTTCTTCACTTCAGGGCATGTAGCAGTCACTTTCAATTTTCTGCACTACCCTTTGGCTTATGTACTGCTCCCAGAGGGTCTTCACAAAATGTTTAGCTCCTGTGATTACATTCTGCAGAACAAGAGGGACCCAAATTTACCCCCATGTGGACGACTGCCTCATTCAAGCCATGAATCATTCAAAGCTCCTCAAGGATCTGGCCTTCACTCAGACTCTCCTCCCCTTTTTGGGGTTCACTGTAAATCTTCGCAATTCCAACATAGACCCATCCACTAGGATAGTTTTCCTGGTGGCTTTTCTGGATTCCTCCCTTCAAAAGGCCTCCCTCCCTCCAGAAAAGGTCTCCTCCTTGACTCAATATTTCCAAAACATTATGCAGAGACAATACCTGTCAGCCAGTGAATTTGTCAGAGCATTAGGCTACATGACATCTTGTATCCTCATGATCCCTCTGGCCAGGCTACACACGACAAAGCTCCAGTGGTAATTAAAGAATCTGTGGTGCCAGCACTCACAGTCCCTATAGACAGAAATTCCACTGATCCCTTGCCTCAAGGAGATATTTGCATGGTGGACACTGACATGTGCCTGGAACCAGGGGCTCCCCTTCAGTTTCAACCCTGAAGACCAGGTTTAAACACAGATGCTTCAAAGGCAGCCTGGGGGGCTCCTATCCACTACCTCCAGTCCCAGGGCAGGTGGGGAGATCAGTTCAGACACAAGCACTTAAATTGGAAAGAACTCATGGCAGTGCAAAAGGGCCTAGTGGCTTTCAAAAATTAATGGAAACCAGGGGTCCTGCTTGTCAAAACAGACCACACACACAGTCATGTGGTACATAAACAAGGGGACACCCAGTCTTACCCTCTTTGTTGACTAGAGATGCAGATCTGGGAGACTGCTCACTCTCTGGAGTTGTACAATTCCTCCCAGGGACTCAAAATCAAAACACTCTAGGAGATCATCTCTGCAGGAACGTGAGGGATTCCCACAAGTGGCATCTGCATCTGGAAATATTTCTCAGCATAGTCCAGAACTGGGGATCCCCACAGATAGACCTCTTTGCCACCAAAGAAAATACTCAACTGAAAAGATTCTGTTCCAGGAGCAAACTACCCACATCCTGGAGGACAGATGCATTCTCCTTTCTTTGGAGCTACCTGTTCCTTTTTGCTTTCCCTCTCCTGCCTCTTTCTCCAAGGGTCCTCCGAAAAATCATGGAAGAAGACCCAAGGGTTATCCTGATAGCCCCAGACTGGCCCAGGCAGCACTGGTATCCTCTGCTGCTGAGTTTAACCAACGAAAAACCATGGCAGTTACCTCAGAAAGTGGACCTTCTGATTCAGGACAAGGGGAGGTTTGTGCATCCCCTCTTACAGGCTCTCAAACTCTCAGCCTGAATAATTCCACAAAATACTACTCTGAGCTCACCCTAAGCAGACAAGTTCAAGACTTTCTCAAAGAGGCTAGAAGACCTAGTACTCTGAAATCCTACTCAGCCAAGTGGAATATATTCTTCATTTGGTGTAAGAAGCAAGGCCGCAGTCCTAAGTCTGCCAGTATTTCTGTCATTTTAGATTACCTGGCTACCCTGGTGGACAGAGGCATATCCTTTTCTTCCATCAAGGTTAACATCAGCCCACATTCCTACTCTTCCTCCTATCTTAACCCACCTTCTGATAAAACAGTTCCTTAGGGGAGTGGTCAACCTCAGACCTCCCAGGAGATGACCCACACCTCCATGGGACTTCAGTTATGTTATAGAAAACATGACGCGACCCCACCCCTATTTGAACTGGCAGCTTCTGCTGATTTAAAATTTCTAACTGGGAAGACTGCCCTTTTACTGATTATCACCTCAGCTAGAAGGGTCTCTGAGCTACAAGCTGTCATGGCGGTGGAACCATTTCTCATATTCCACCCAGACAGAGTATCACTCAGGAATAATCCATCTTTTATGGCCAGGTTGGTCACAGACACATCCTTGAATCAAGCCATACACTTGCCCTTCTTCCCGAAGTCTCAGAACAGGGAGGAAAGAATCCTTCAGTCCTTAGATGTGCACAGACAGCTTCACTACTATCTTGACAGACATAAATCTTTCAGGAAGTCATACCACTTCTTTGTGTCCTTTGCCACTGGCTCTGAAGGGAAACCAGTCAGCTCCAAACAGATCTCCAAGTGGATCTCCCACTGTATTTCCTTTTGTTACAACCACAATGGCAAGAATCCTCCTGAAACTGTAAGGACTCACTTTCTACTAGGGCCACTTCTACCTCTGCTGCCTTCCTGAAAGGAGTGCCTACCAAAGACATTTTGGAAGCTGCTACCTGGTCATCTCTGCATACCTTTACCAAACACTACCACTTATCAGCCTTCTCTAAGTCTAGAGCAGGATTTGCCACTGTCATCCTGCAGGGCATTCTCTCTTCTCCATAATCTATCTTCCACCCTCATCTCAGCTTTGGGAATCATCCCACAAGTCAGGAGTGTAACAATGAAACACAAAGAACATAGTACAGTTGTGTACACTTACCATAAACATAACTGCTTCAGTGTATTCACTGGTTCCATCTTCTTTCCCTCCATCCTTCCTCCCTTTTTACCTACAGTAGTAGTCTGCTTCTATTTTCTGCACTATTCAGAGGATCCCTGGGTGTTTACCCTGCAAGCCCCTTTTTCTACCTTTGACCCTTGCCTTTGCTTCATCCTGGGGGCTCCTACTTTTTAAGGGGCAAGAAAAGACTGATGTAATGGCGTCGGCTGGGTCCCTTTATTTCCAATTATACTGATATCAGGGAAGGGTGTCCTCCAGCCTTAGGAGGAGGGAGATTTTTACTTTGGTAGTCGGGCTGGCCAAGGGCTTCTACAGCAGGAAATCCCACAAGTCAGAACTGCAACAGTGAATACACTTGAACATCTACATTCGTGGTAAGTGTACACAACTGTACTTTCTACCTTCTTTTGGAAATGGCCAAGGGCAATTGCCACAAGCTTCCTCACAGACTGGACCTACTCAGACAGTACAGGAACTGTTCATCTTAAAGCGTAGATAGTTTTAATGCATTTTAGGCACCTATTTTCTGAGGATGTGCAGCAGGTATTAATGGAGGACGAAAACCCTGCTACTAAGAACTAAGAAATAATATGTTACTAAATGGAAACAATTTTCTTGTTAGTACCAAGACAAAAACCAGGACCCTTTTAGGGTTAGTTTTCTCTGGTTCTACAATATTTGTTTGAGTTGTTATTTTTTGGCTTTTCTTACTCGTCTGTCATGGTTCATTTGTCTGCCTATGGATCCCTTTTGTTGCATTCCCATGTTAAAATGTGTTTGAAAGGGGTGCTGCATACCCAGCTACCTAGAAGAAAGGTGGCTTCCCCTTGAGCTCTTAACTTTATGTTGGAAAAATGAACTCTTGCAGTATTTGAACCAGCTCTTCAGGCTGACTTGAGGCTCATAACATGTAAAATGGTTGTGTTAATTGCTCTGACATCTGCAGAAAAATTGTTGGAGTTCCAAGAGCGTACTGTGGGGCAGCTTCATCTCATTTTCCAAAAAGATAGGATTTCTTTGAACTTACCCTTCTTTTGTGCCTAAAGTGGTATCCAAGTTTCCTTTGAGCCAAGCTGTCCATCTCCCTGTCTTCTTTCCAGAATCTAAAAATGAAGAAGGGATTCTTCTGTCTCTGGATATGCAGCTCAGATATTATCTTGATACAACTAAAACTTTCAGAAACTCTGATCAGTTATTTATTTCTTATGAATGTAACAAACAATTTTTGTCTTACTTTTTTGTGAAGGTAAAAAAAGGACAACTTTTGTTAAAGCAGACCGTCTCCAATTGGTAGTCCCATGATATTTCCTTTTGTTATAGCCACAACAAGTCAATTCCAGGCAGAGTCAAGGCACATTCTACCAGGGCCTTGGCTTCATCAGTGGCATTTTGAAAAGGAATGGATTCTAGAAATCTTCTGGAAGAAACAACTTGGTCATCTGTACCGTTACAAAGCACTGCAAATTTTCTAGGTCTAGAGTTGGCTGTGCTAGGACCATTCTCCAGGGGCCCGAGGACCCTCAGCCTTCCTCCTTCCAGTCATTATACAGTATGGCATTCTAGCCATATAACTAAGGCTGCTACAGCAGTGTTCAAATGGTGAACATAGTGCAGCTGTGTAAGTAAACTTACTGTAATGTTTGAATGAGTACTGCTGCAGTAGCCACTCCCTCCACCCCCTTTACTTTGTATAATCTTTGATGCCAGAGTGAGGACTTTGATTTTTATGTACCTAGAAATTACCTGTTTCAGGACTGTAGTCTCCCTTTTTGTTAGTAAGAAAACTGTGAAGGTCATGGCACTCAAACTACTGATTTTCTTTAGCTCTGTTTGAATTTTCAACAGTTTGGACTTGTGGAAGGTGACCTTAAGCTCTGGAAGCTGTCTGGCTGTAATATCTTCTGCATGATATAACCCATATAGCTAAGGCTACTGCATCAGTGATTATTGATTGTCTGCTGTTATGGTAAGTTTACTTAAACATCTGCCTGTGAAATAGTCAGAGGGCCAAATTCAATAGTGTCTACACTGTGTACATGATATGTATTCAATAAAATTCTTATCACATTTTTTGTGCTTTTTAGTCACTCAGATTACAGTAAGTGGACATGTAGTCTACACTTTGTAGTAACCTTTATGATTCCTTGTCAGTATTGAAAGCTGCAAGAATATCAGTAGGAAAGCTAAAATTAGGAAGAAGAAGGTGTGAGTTATGTCTGTGTTGTCTTTTCATTCGGAACAGTGTACACTTAATGTAGGCTTTATTGAATCTGGACCAGAAGCTTTTCATTTCTTCTATGAAAGGTTTTGTACTGATTTTTTTGTCCTGGTTTAAAGAAGGAAAACTAATAAAATACAGACTTCATTAACTTGCTATAGAAGAAGTATGGCTCACTTAGTCTGCTTATGTTTCCCAAAGGTTGCACTGATTGCCTTATTTTTATTACTTCTATTATTGAATTATTGAATTTCCTCACTGTTTTTATCTGAATAGTCTCCCCAAAAATGCAGTTTATTTCCATTAGCTAGTGTGTGAAAATGTATACTTCCTTCATCATTCTTAAGGGTATGTCCCATTGTTTCTTTATATCTTTTCTATACCTTTATGGACTTTTGACTTCCTGAATGTACTTTGAAGTTTCTGATGTTGCTGTTTACTAAAGAGTACACACATCAAGGTAGTGCATGTAAGCCAGGTTTTGTGGAGTAGGAGGAAAGAACCCTGAGTGCGACACAGACTATTAGGATTCCATTAGAGAGTAGAAAGAGAAGGGGACGTGGCCCAGTTGCATTTCCCAGGGTATGGATGTGGTTTGCAAGCAATTGAACACACTGGGAGGTGCCATTTTCTTGGTTAAAACTTCACTTGTTTCATACAGTGGGTCAGGGTTGCTTGTAAGTAATGCCCTTTGTGGAAGTACCTTCATGGACAGCCCGTTGCATATCTCCCCGATTCCTTACCACATGTGCACTGTTAGTGCTGGAAGAAAACAAAAAATCCTTCAACTACCTGTGATGTCAGTTTGAATGATAACCCGTCCCACTCAGCCCTCTTTTCATTGACATGGGACAAGTAGGCCTGTTGTTTGAGGAAGGGGCTGATGATCAACAGGAATTAATAAAGGAATTTAAATGCTGTAATCTACCACTGTGTTAATGGATCTGTGTAGCCTCTTCAGTAACTCTTTCCGTTTTTCTGTATGCATTATTTCAGTTAGAGCTTCACTTTTTGTTCTGTACAGTTGGAAGTGTGACCTCTAGGTTCCTGAAGACTTTTCCTAATAGGATTCAGTCCATCTGTTTATTTTTTATTTAATATTTATTTATTTTTGCATCTTTTTTACTTGCTTCGGTTGTCACTATCCCCAGGTTCTTTTCCAGTTTTCCACTTATACTTAATCTGCCTTCAGGTTTTTGTAGCCCACTTGGAACACCCTTGACGATTTGGTATTAACTGGCAATTTGTATTGTTGAGCCTTACTTGGTACAGTCTCTGAGCAGGTTGTCCCAATTCTCCATGTGTCTTGATATGCCTGATAGAGGCTAAAGTGCCTGGACCCCTGCACTGAACATCAGTGGCTGTGGTTTGCCTCTGAGTTAGGGTACCTCTAGCCACTGCTTTTTAAGTCCATTCTTTGAGTTATGCTTTTTACCTAACAACTTGTACCCATTCCTATCTTTTTCATCTTGCTCATCCATCTCTTGTGGGGGTGGGGATGGGGCTGGAGCTGAACACTTTGCAGAATTGAACATTTTATGACATCCGTTGGAGTTTCCCTTTCTATCTCTGTCATCACTCTCTGTTATTAACCTGGAATAGGTTTGTCTGGCATAATCGTTCTGACCTGTTTTCTCCAAGAATGTTAACAGTCTGTCTGTGTGTAGTTTTTCCACATAATCTTCCTGCTACCAAAATAAAGGATCAGCTATCTAAAATTCCCATGGGTAGCTCTGTCCCACATTATGGGCACAGTTGTTGTCTTTTTCAGTCCACTGGCACATGCCAACTTTCTGTTTGAAACATGTTTCCGGCTATATAGTTGTCAGAACCTTGGCCTGGTTTGTAAGAATTCCTCCCTACTCCTTCAACTGGAATACAGTCTAACTTTTGTTGCAGCAGCTTCTCCAAAAACAAAATCAGGCTTACAGTCTACCTTTAATAGCATTTGCAGATTCATATCCCTTTGCATACCGGATAATATAAAGTCCATCGTTCCATCAAGACCTTCTGTAAAGACTTGCAACAGTGCCACTTCAAGCAAGTACATTATAAATACTTCCACACTAGAGCAGTTACTTATCTCCCCCTCCCAATATGAGTAAGCTCAAACAGTGTATCGATGTAGCAGTAGGAAGCTCCTATAAACTTGTAATGCCAACCATCTGCATTGAGCAAACTGCTTCCTGCCCTGTACTGCAATGTCCTACAATAAGTAGTACTACTTCTCGTCTCATTCTCCTGATACCTACTCGGCACTGCTTCCACACTTCTGAAGCTAATGCTACCTTCTTGATACTAAGCTTCTGTCTGTACCTTTTTTAACCCATTAACCCCATACATTCTGTACTTACATCAAGGCTAATACATGTTGTAAATAATACAGAACATGACTTTTCATATTCATTACCATTCCCATTGCTCTAGTATTTTTTATTAATGTTCCCTTTATTTCAGTCACTTAATTTGTTCCTGTCCAGTCTCTTCTTTGCCCTTAGATTTCCATGATCCCATCCATCATTAGTACAAGACTTGTTTAGAGGATTATATAAAAAATATGTTACTCCTGATGGGTTCCTGTAGTTAGCTGAGTGGAAATGTATAAGATACAATACAGTTAACGTTTAAATGGAAGATAGCAGCAACCAATTTTCCGCTCGAGCAGGACTCCAAAACAGTAAATAATCACTTCTTGCTGATAAAACACAGGTTTATTTTCACAGATAAATCCACACATATAGTAAAACGATCTCCTGGTTAAGCGCTTTCATCTGAAGGACTCAGATTTCATCAGAACCAATAGGAACTCAATCAACACCATTTTATATGTACAAATTGGCGCCAAAAATAATATATGCATTCTTAAAGGTACAGATCAAAGCCTTTAACCTAAAAGAAACAGTATACAAAAAGAATATATACCTAGACAAGTACTTAAAGTCATATGTTGTGCTGAAGTTTGTCATTTATAACTACCTATACGTAGACAATTAAAGTGCAAAAAGTTAAAGTGCAAAAATTTTTTAAAGTGCAAAAATACAAGAGGTAAACAAGTAAAATATTACTTCATTACGGACTTATATAAATAATAGATTTTAAATATTTAATAAATATTTTGTAAATAATAAATAAATAAATAAATACTGTCCTTTCAATTAATTCTTTTTATATTAAAAATATGATGATGAATATCTAAATAATTAAAATACTTGGGAAATACTTGGGAAAATATTAATATATATAAAGAAAGTGAACAGGAATAAAAATAATGAAGAGGCTGCCTAAAATTATACCTTGTCCAGACTTAAAAAAGGCTTTATACTAATAAAGTCATTCAAACCGGGTGGGGTAGTGGCATCACAATATATTTGCCACTCGCTTTCTTTATATGCTAACCATGTTTTCCAGTTACCACCATAAGATGTTTGTTCAACCTGGTCTATGATCATAAATCTAAAAGTGTGGTCTTCGCCCTTCTCCAAAACATGTTTACTGAGGGCATTTTTTGTATCTTTTTTCTTTATTTTGTAAAGATGCTCATATATTCTTGTCTTAAATTTTCTCTCCGTCTTCCCTATGTAGTAAGCAGTACAGGAAGAACAAGAGGCAAGATATACCACCCTCTGACTATGACAATTCCCAGCGATACTCCTACATTTAGTTTTCATCAAATTATCTAATGTTACCAAACTCTCTTCATTAATATTTTGGCACTGCTTACAAGAACCACACTTTTTTGTTGGCTGTCTTTTCTTTTTTGTCCTAACATGTGCACTAACTTCCAAAAGTTTTTTCAAATTAAGTGCAGTTTTGTAGACACAAACAGGGTTCTTTTCCATGTTAGCCAAATTATTGTCAGGGATATTCAGTAATTCCCAGTGTCGTTTGACTATTTCTTTTACCAGATTGGTATATGGGCTGAACATGATAATACAAACTGTCCTGCTGATTTGGGTATTTTCCTTTGTCTTTTCTCCTAATACCTGTCCCAACAGGGGTTTGTATTTCATACCCCAATTTTCTTTAACGTATTTAGCCACATTTTGAACCATTCTTTTTGGGTATTTTCTGTCCAAGAACATTCGGGAAATAGTATCTATTTCTTTTTCCATGGTCTCTCTAGAAGAACTCATCCTCACGGCACGAATAAATTGACCTTTTAACACATTTCTAAATATGTGTTGAGGGTGGCAACTACCAAATTCAATGTAATCATTTGAGAAGGTAGACTTTCTGTAGATTTGTGAAGCAAATCCATCTGGAGTTGTACTTATAAAAGTATCTAAGTAGGCAATTCCAAATTTATCTGCCTTAAAGGTAAACTTTAAAAAATTAGTACTTTAATTGATGAAATCAATAAAGGTCCTAGTATCTTCTGAAGGACCCTTCCAGATGATAAATAAATTATCCAAGTACCGAGAATAAAGGGAAATATATTTGATATTATATGATGGGGCTTATTCTTGACCACAATTACATTCAGTACGAAGGAGAATACTTCAGGCAGACCAGGGGTGTGGCCATGGGGGCTTCTTGTGCCCCCATCTTTGTGAACCTGGTCATGCTCGAATGGGAAAATAGGTTCTTATTCCCTTGTCAATTTTTCAAATATATTTCCCTTTATTCTCGGTACTTGGATGATTTATTTATCATCTGGAAGGGTCCTTCAGAAGATATTAGGACCTTTATTGATTTCATCAATTCAAGTACTAATTTTTTAAAGTTTACCTTTAAGGCAGATAAATTTGGAATTGCCTACTTAGACACTTTTATAAGTACAACTCCAGACGGATTTGCTTCACAAATCTACAGAAAGTCTACCTTCTCAAATGATTACATTAAATTTGGTAGTTGCCACCCTCAACACGTATTTAGAAATGTGTTAAAAGGTCAATTTATTCGTGCCGTGAGGATGAGTTCTTCTAGAGAGACCATGGAAAAAGAAATAGATACTATTTCCCGAATGTTCTTGGACAGAAAATACCCAAAAAGAATGGTTCAAAATGTGGCTAAATACGTTAAAGAAAATTGGGGTATGAAATACAAACCCCTGTTGGGACAGGTATTAGGAGAAAAGACAAAGGAAAATACCCAAATCAGCAGGACAGTTTGTATTATCATGTTCAGCCCATATACCAATCTGGTAAAAGAAATAGTCAAACGACACTGGGAATTATTGAATATCCCTGACAATAATTTGGCTAACATGGAAAAGAACCCTGTTTGTGTCTACAAAACTGCACTTAATTTGAAAAAACTTTTGGAAGTTAGTGCACATGTTAGGACAAAAAAGAAAAGACAGGCAACAAAAAAGTGTGGTTCTTGTAAGCAGTGCCAAAATATTAATGAAGAGAGTTTGGTAACATTAGATAATTTGATGAAAACTAAATGTAGGAGTATCGCTGGGAATTGTCATAGTCAGAGGGTGGTATATCTTGCCTCTTGTTCTTCCTGTACTGCTTACTACATAGGGAAGACGGAGAGAAAATTTAAGACAAGAATATATGAGCATCTTTACAAAATAAAGAAAAAAGATGCAAAAAATGCCCTCAGTAAACATGTTTTGGAGAAGGGCGAAGACCACACTTTTAGATTTATGATCATAGACCAGGTTGAACAAACATCTTATGGTGGTAACTGGAAAACATGGTTAGCATATAAAGAAAGCGAGTGGCAAATATATTGTGATGCCACTACCCCACCCGGTTTGAATGACTTTATTAGTATAAAGCCTTTTTTAAGTCTGGACAAGGTATAATTTTAGGCAGCCTCTTCATTATTTTTATTCCTGTTCACTTTCTTTATATATATTAATATTTTCCCAAGTATTTCCCAAGTATTTTAATTATTTAGATATTCATCATCATATTTTTAATATAAAAAGAATTAATTGAAAGGACAGTATTTATTTATTTATTATTTACAAAATATTTATTAAATATTTAAAATCTATTATTTATATAAGTCCGTAATGAAGTAATATTTTACTTGTTTACCTCTTGTATTTTTGCACTTTAAAAAATTTTTGCACTTTAACTTTTTGCACTTTAATTGTCTACGTATAGGTAGTTATAAATGACAAACTTCAGCACAACATATGACTTTAAGTACTTGTCTAGGTATATATTCTTTTTGTATACTGTTTCTTTTAGGTTAAAGGCTTTGATCTGTACCTTTAAGAATGCATATATTATTTTTGGCGCCAATTTGTACATATAAAATGGTGTTGATTGAGTTCCTATTGGTTCTGATGAAATCTGAGTCCTTCAGATGAAAGCGCTTAACCAGGAGATCGTTTTACTATATGTGTGGATTTATCTGTGAAAATAAACCTGTGTTTTATCAGCAAGAAGTGATTATTTACTGTTTTGGAGTCCTGCTCGAGCGGAGAATTGGTTGCTGCTATCTTAACTTTTAAATGGAAATTAGCAAGCAGTTTGAAAGTGAATGAAGTTTGAAACTGTGCTAAGTGAATAATTTGTATGAATAGTTGCCTCCACAGCAGCCTTAGTACTTTAATACACTAACGAATAGACTAATGAACACCAGGGCCTTCACAGGCTTAGCCGTGCAGTCCAACTCGTGTGTCCCTGTGTATCATGGCCGTTTATTAGGAGGGGGTATGCTAGTTAGGAAGTTTCTAGAGGTTATATGGGTTGGGTTGAGAGCATGTTTGGACATTACCATCTCCGTCTATACATTAGAGACATGGGGGCCAGACCCAGAGTGAATTTCTGATTTCCCAGCCATTGGTCAAAGTTACACTTAAATAGAGTTAGGGTGGACTTTGCTTCACATGGATGGGGCTCATCTGAGACGCATGTTTGTGTCACCAACATGCCTTATTTGTTTCACAAGCAAAATTTAAATCCTTGGATCTCATGGTTCTGATGTTTATTTTGCAGATGTGCAAAAGTTCCATCAGAACTGGATCCGAGGATGTCTTGTATGCCAGGCATAGACTGCCTGTAAGTAACCTATAGGGGAGAGTGCAGAGATAGGGCTTTAAGGTGATCCCTATAGGATACTGTGTTTATACCTTGGATTCTCTGGATAAGGAACCTTTTGTGATTGTTCTATCTGTTGCATGTATCTGGTCAGGTACATGCTGGAGGGGACATTATACTTAATGATGGGTCTGATAAGGGCCAAATAAAGTGACACTATTACTTCCTTGCACCTGGATGCCATAGCCTTACTGATAAGATGGGTGATATAGAATGATTTCTTAACTGCCTTGGCAAAATGTTGGTCAAAAGCCAGATATTGCCTACATATGTTCCCAGATCCTTGACTATTGGGATAACTTATAGGGGTGTCTTATCGTTGGAATAATTAGCCTGGTTGGCAGTTTTCCCAAAAGGCACTATAATGCATTTATTGGTATTGAGTTTCAGTCCGTGACTTTGACACCAGTCAGTTGCTCCTCTTGTAAGATGTTTGTATTATGGGGGGAGATCTATACAGGTGGTACCTCGCAATTCAGCCACCTCACAACTCAACTGTTTTGCAATTCAACCACACTTTTGGCCACCCGGGCATCCTGCAATTCAACCACTGTTTCGCAATTCAACCCAGAAAGGAGGTTGAAAAGTTGTTCATTGGTTCCTGTTGTTGTTGCTGTTTTGTTGTTTATGTAGTGCAGTTGTTTCTCTTAGTGTTGCGAAGAAGTGAAGAAATGGGGCAAAAAGAGTGATACTGGTAGGAAAAATAAGTGGCTGAGCATTAAAAAGTAGAAAGAATTCATAGGTAAAATAAGATGAATAGCAGAACAGTATGGCATGCCAAGGTCTACCATCTCAACATTTTGGAAAAGTAGAGACAGCATCATGAGTGCTAAGGTATCAAAAGGAGCAACAAAATTTTTGGACAATGCAGAAAAACAATTCATGAAGATGTGGAGAAGATTCTTCTTTGGATCCAGGAGAGGCAGACGAAGGGAGATACAATAACTCAGACCATGATCTGTGAGAAAGCTAAGCTCATCTTTGAAGACCTACAAAAAATAAAAATAAAAAACTCCAGGAAGTATCTCACAGCAAACAGAGGAATTTAAAGCAAGTAGGGGATGGTTCCACAGATTTAAAAAAAGAAGTGGCATTCACAGTGTTCTGAGACAAGGAGAGACAGCTTGTCCATTAGAGACATAGGTGCCAAACGAGGGATGAATTTCCAGTTCCCCACCCAGTTGTCCAAGTTACACTTGAATTGGGTTAGGGAGGAACTCTGCTTCACATGGCTGGGAAGCCTGTTCCAGAGACTGGGTAATCTCTGGGGTACATACCTGTCTGTCCAGCAGGCCTTATTTATATTGCAGGCAAGATTTAAGTCTTTAAAACAGGTAATTCTGGTGCTGTTTGTTTTGCGGATATGTAGGAGGTCCATCAGAGTGGGGTGTGACAATGCCCTGTATGTCAGACATAGATCTCCCTTCAAAAGCCTGTAGGAGACAGAATACAGGGCTAGAGCTTTGAGGCAGTCTGCATAGGGCACTTACTTAGACCCTGTGTTCTTTTAGTGAAGAACCTCTGTGGACGTTCCAGTTGTTGGATATGCTTGTTAGGTATATACCAAAGGATGCATTGTATTCAGTGATAGGTCTGATGAATGCTGAATACAATGGAGCAGTGACTTCCTTGGACTTGGATGCCATACCTTTGTTTATAAGTTGCACAACATAGAATGAATTCCTCATTACTGCAGATAGGTGATGGTCAAAGGCTAGGTTACTATCTATGCGTGTCCCTAACTCCCTGACTACTGGGTCAACTCTAAGAGGTGTGTTTTCAATATGATAGTTACCAGGGGTGGATGATTTCCCGAAGGATACTGTTATGCATTTCTTGGCATTTAGTTTTAGTCCATGGCTCTGACACTGGTTGTTTTTCTGTGTCAACTCCTCATGGAGAACATTTGTGTCAGTGTGGGATTCAGTGACAGCTCCTAATTTTACAATCGTCTGCAAATTTAGTCAGCCGGAGACGGCTCTTTTTTTGGCATTTACCTCTCTGAAATCAAGTCCAAAGACTGATCCCTGGGGGACTCCACTTGTGACTGGCCTCTTTGTAGAGGTGGACTCCCCAGTTCTAACTTTATGGGTCTTGTATGTGAACCAGTTGGCTAGCCACTGGGTGACTTACGAGTTTGTACCTAACCTCCTGAGTTTGTCAACAATGCCCAAGTGGGGTATTGTGTCAATTGCCTTGGCCAGGTCAAGGTAGGCAATGTGAACCATTTTGCCTTCATCCATTGCTTTGGTGACCTTCTCAAAGAAGTCCACCAGCTTGAGTAGTTATGATCTTCCTTGACGAAACCAAACTGGGTTGGGTCCAGTGTCTGGAGATTTACTACATCACTATTGATAATTTCCACGATAATTCTTTCCATGGCTTTGCATGCAAGACTAGTGAAACTTATGGGTCTGTAGTTTCAAAATTCTGTAGATGGCCCACCTTTGTGCAGAGGGATGACTGTTGCTGTTCTCCATCAATGAGGCATGAAGCCTGTTTGGAAGCTATAATTAAATAGCAATTCCAGAGGCACTGGTAGGTCATGTTTCATGCTATTTTGAAGACATCCTGGAATATTGTCTGGGCCTATTGATGCAGTGTTCTTGGCCTTGGAGAGAGCATTAACGACCTATTCCCTAGTGATAGCAGGACAAGTTATATTTCATGATATTTCTTGAGGGAAGGAAGGTTGAGGGGGAGAAGGGTAAAGTTGGAGCTAAATTTATCAGCCAGTAGGTTTGCTATATGCTCTGGCTCAGTATAGGTGGCTCCATTTACAACGAGCTCTGCACACAATTGTGTATTGGCTTTGAGGCTGCAGGCAGAATCTAAAGAAAGCTAAAAAATGTCTTGTGGTTGTCCTTGGCCTGGGAGGCTACATTCACCTCAAATTTGGCTTTGGTAGACTTTTTGTTCTCTGAGATGTTTGTTTTGTTTGAGTGCTTTTATCCTGCTGGGTGCTGCACTTCCTAATTTTTGCAATGGTTTTCTTCCTTCTGTTATACAGCCTATTGATTTTGATTCCACCAGTGTGGCTTGTTTTTTGAGTTGGTTCTGTGCTTCTTCCTGGTGGGTACAACTGCCTGTATGCAGTTATTAACATGCTTATACAGGGTTTCTGTGAACAGTTCTGCATTAGGCAGCAGTCTTGTCAAGGTTTATGGGGGCTTGAAATTTTGCCAGGTTATCACTTAATGGCAGGACGTTAGCCTTAGAGTAGTTCCTGAATATTCCAGGTTTAGCTGCGGGTCCAGGTTTTAATTTTACTTTAAAGGAGACTAACTGAAAAAGAAGCTAGGATTCCAGGTCACAAGCCCATGAAAGATAGGCTAACACTTCTCCTGGCAGCAAATGCCAGTGGAGACTTCAAGCTGAAGCTTCTGTGGTTTATTACTCAGGAAAACCCAAGATGCTTTGGAAAAATTATAAAATCAAAACTACCTGTAATGTGGAAATCAAACACCAAAGCTTGGGTAGACCAGTCAGTTTCCAAGGTTTGGATTTTCAAGGAGTTTGCTCGAAGTGTGAAGAAGTACCTGACAGTGAACAGTTTATCAATGAAAGCTTTTCTGCTTCTGGACAACGCCTCTGCCCGCCCAAAAATAGTTAGAGGAAATTATTCAGATAGACTATGATTTCATCAAGGTTCAGTTCCTGCCTCCCAACACAACTTCTTTCATTCAACCTGTGGATCAACAAGTCAATGCCCATTTCAAGAAGCTGTACACAAAAGCACTCTTCTCAAGGCTTTTCAATGTGACCCATTCTTCAGATAAAACACTGAAGGAATTCTGGAAGAGTGAGTTCAACATTTTTCATGCCATATCATTCATCAAAAGTGCTTGGGATGGAGTGTCACAGAAAGCCCGTAGTGCAGCCTGGAGAACTGGTTCCTTCCTTTTCCCAGGGCGAAATTGTGGATGAAGCAGCTGAAGTGCTGCAAGACATAATTTCCACAGTAGAGAACTTGGACATAGGGGAGGTGGATGAGGCAGATGTGGAGGAACTGCTACAAGATCATGACGATGAGCTCACAGTGGAGGAATTTACAGCACTTTGTAGTGAGCAGTTCAAAGGAAACGAAAGCAACATTTCTTCTGAAGATGAGAATGCAAGGGGAAAAGGACCTATGCCAACAACTTATATTAAAGAACTTTTATCCAACTGGGAGAAGGTGCAGGCTACAGTCTTGGAGTGGCACTCCCAACACAGTTGACGTCAACAGGATGACGGACTTGTTTAACAACACAGTCATGCACCATTTCAAGACCATCCTGAAAAGAGGGAGAGACGAGTCACCCTGGACAATTTTTTTTTCTCCTACACTTGCCAAAAAACAGAGGGAACAGATAGGACAGAGTGAAGAAGATTCCCCTTCAAAAACTAAAGCCTAAGTGGACTCTGTAAATAGTGTAAATACGGTGACTCATGTTCATTTTTTGGCATGGACAATGGTGGGGCTGGGCAGAGAGATTGGGCATAAGTGTATGATGCTGACTCGCCTGAATGAATGAGCCAAGTAGGGGAGCCGCTGAGCAAAGGCCTGGAGAGGGATTAAAAACAGACACACCAGTATACACTGTATTGTGTGCTTTTATTTCTTTTGGGGTTGTGGGTAGGAAAATGTTGTAAGATGTTTTAAGTTATAATTTGTATCACATTAAAGTGAACTAAATAAAATGTTAATCAGAGACCACAGATATTCATTTCATAACTGCTATTATGATGTAATGAGCATGCATTTAGCTGGACAGGAAACATGTTGGCCCACATTCTTTATGGATTTAACATCAAATAAATTTGTATGCCATATGGGAGCCATAGGACAGAGCAGTGGTTTAGTGGTTAGTGCTGTCCGCTCCCAGAAAGAGGTTCTCAGGTTCAATTCTTGGCTGGGGTGCCTTCTGTGTGGAGTCTCCATGTCCTACCTGCATTCATGTGGGTTTCCTCCGGATGCTCTGGTTTCCTCCCACATTCCAAAGACATGCAATAGGTGGATTGGACATTCTAAATTGGCCCTAAGTATGAGTGTGTGTGTGCTGTGTGCTGTGTGCTGTGTGTGTGTGTGCTGTGTGTGTGTGTGTGTGTGTGTGTGTGTGTGTGTGTGTGTGTGTGTGGTGCACCCTCTGCAGAGGGTTAGGCATTAGGCTAGCAGCCCAGTCCCGTAAAAGTTGTACCTGCTACGGTAACCACATAGTCCACCATTCCTCCTCCATCTCTCCTCCACACTCTCTCCTCCATTTAAGAGATGTTCTACACTTCAAATCATCATGAGCTACATTTTCAAAAATTTTTAGTGTATTTTTTAATTTTGTTTGGGCCGGGAACGAATTAACCCATTTAGCATACATTTGTATGGGAAGTGGCGTCTCGCAATTTAACCATTTCACAATTCAACTGCCATTCCAGAATGGATTACATTTGAATTGTGATATACCACCTGTAATAGCTCCCAACTTGCAGTTATCTGTGAATTTGGTCAGTGAAAGGCCCTTGACATAGCCTTTGTTTCTGAGAAGTAAATGCCAAATAGGATCAGTCTCCTCATGGAGCCTTGAGGTACCCTGCTGGTGACTGGTCTCTTAGTGGAAGTGGTATCACCAGTCCTAACTTCCTGGGTCCTGTCTGTGAGCCAGCCAGCAGTCCCATGAGTTATATAGGGGTTTATGCCTAGTTTAAGTTTGTCAATGAATGCCTTAGTCAGGTCCAGGTAGGCAGTATGCACTGTTTCCCCTCATCCATTACCTTGTGACCTTCTCAAAGAAGTCCACCAGGGTTAGTAGGCATGATCTTACCCTGACCAAGTCAGACTGGATTGTGTGCAGTATCTGAAGGTTTTCTGTGTCTTTGTTGATCATTTCCATGATAATTTGTTTCATGGCTTTGCATATTAGACTAGTCAGACTAATAGGTCTGTAGTTTCTGGGGTTCCTTTGATGGTCCATTCATGTTGCAGTCCTCCATTCTCATGTTACAAAGCCTGTTTTTGAGGGTGTAGTTGAAAAGTGACTTAAGTGATCCTAATGGGTCATGTTTCCAGCTAGTTAGGAGTTATGCTGGAATATTGTCAGGGCCCATTGAGGTTGTATTTTTGGCTTTAGCTGTTAACAGTGGGGGAATATTATGCTAGTATGTATGTCATGGAGGGAGGCGGGGAGAGTGGGTAGTGAAGTTTGAGCTGAATTTTTCAGCCAGCAGATTCTCTGTCTCTTTGATCAGTGAAGGTGGCACCATTGACCACCAGTTTGGCACACTAATGTGTGCTGTCTTTGAGGTTTCAGATATGATTATAGAAGTTCTTGTGGTTGTCTTTAACCTGTGGGGCTATGCTGATCTAATAATTGGCTTTTTGGACATAATTAGTCCTCTTAGATTCCTATTTAGTTTTGTTAGAGGGCTCCCATCATTATGGGAGTTGCTCTTCCCGATTTTAGCCATGACATTTTTCCTGTTGTTATATACCCTATTAAGGTTAAGATTCCACCAGTGTGGTTGTTTTTAGTTTATTTTGGGTTTCTAGTAGGCACAGCAGTCTCTATACAGCCATTTACATGGTTGTACAGGGTCTCTATGAACATTTATGCATATGTTGTTGTGAACTCTGGGTTGGGAGGGGCGTTGAATTTTGATAAACTATCAATCATAGGATTTAGATTGCTTTGGAATAGTTCCTAACTGTTTACAGGGTTAATTTTTATTTTGAAGGAGATAGCTTTGTGGTCTGACCTCACCAATGAGTATGTGACACGGGGGTGTTAGCATTTTCCCATATCTGCGAGTACCAGTTCCAGTATGTTTGAACCTTGGGGGGGGGGGGGGGTGCCAACTATTTGGTCAAGGGTATTTGTGTAAAAAAAAAATAAATAAATAAATCCCGGAAGCATGCCTGTGAGTATGAGGCAGTGTGTTTCCCAGTGTATTGAGGGGTAGTTAGTGGGGTGGCAGCATTTTCCCATATCTGCGAGTACCAGTTCCAGTATGTTTGAACCTTGGGGGGGAGGGTGCCAACTGTTTGGTCAAGGGTATTTGTGGTAAAAATAAATAAATAAATAAATAAATAAATAAATCCTGGAAGCATTCCTGTGAGTATGAGGCAGTGTGTTTCCCAGTCTATTGAGGGGTAGTTAGTCTCCCATGAATAGGGTATTTGGTTTTATGGTGAGTTTCTCCAGTAGATCTGGGTATGAGCTGTGAGATTCTAGGGACATAGAGAGTGACCTGTAGCATGCCAGGATATGGTATGGAAATTATCTATAGTGATTTGCACTTTGGTAAATTGCATGGCATAACCCTGTTTAACCAATTTAGAGTTATGCTTATTGCTAATACAGATTGAGGCTCCTCTACATTTTGTCCCTGTCTGTGCAGCTGATGGTCTAAATGTGTGACACTGAAGTCTTGCACTGCCGGAGAACCTTCTGTGGAATTAAATCACGTGTCAGTAATAACGCAGATATATACATATTCTGTAGAGTGAGGAGAGCTTGTAGGGTGTGAAGTTTCTTGTTTAGGCTCCTAACATTGAGCAGTAACATCTTTGGGCTTCTTTCGGTTTTATGTGCTATGTCAATAGGTTTGTCTAATTGGTTGGATAAAATTTCAACCAATACTCAGCCTAAGGGAGACTGGTGCAGACTGTCCTTTGCAAAGCAACTTGATCTGTTAACCATGTCCTCCTGTGCTGAAAAATACTGAATCCCCACTCAGAAAGACACCAGAAAGTAAAACACAAAATAAAGAGCGTGGGTGCACTGGAACCTGCTTTGCAGTAGTGAAGATGTATTGGGGGGCTTAGAATGAAAATGTACCAAAAGAGGGCATATTTCTTAAGAACTATACGAGAAAACATAGTATCGATTGTGTTTTTATTAGCAGAACTGAGATGGAATTAACATATTTTCCAGGGTACAAAAACTGAGTTAGATTGGTTAAGTTGCATTTAATTGACAATTTTGAGTCTTATTCAGTAAATTATATCTGATTATACAAAGATAAAAAACAAAATAACGATGTAAAAAATGAAACACTAGTGCTTTTGTACTTAACTGTTAAAAAGAGAGGAATTTAAAGAATCGGTAGTGGATATGGTTTGAGTTATTAATGAAGATAGAAGTTACTTCAGAAGGGATAGCAAGTGAGAGAAAACTAAAATGGATTTTAAAAGCATGATGAAAATTATTTAGAGGGCATGGACCAAATGTGACAAAGGTTAAGGTACTGCAGAAGGGGTATCTCTCGGAACAAGATTAGTAAATATACTGTGTGCTAAAGGGAAAAAGGGGAGTATTTGCATAATATGCATGAATTTAGAAATGTTGCTGTAAAGCAACTGTTTTTTTGTTTTTCTCTAACTCTAGAGTGAAAAATATTTAGCACAATGACTTAGGCAAAAGAAAGTAGAAAGAGTTTTGCCCCAACTTAGGCAGTCTTTGACAAGAAACATAACCAGAGATCCTGTAGAGATATGTTGAAGATTTTCTGAAAATGTAGATAAGCAAAGGAATGGGGAAACAAAGAAAAGGCACACGTGGAAGTATTTATGGAAGAGAGAACATACCAAGGTTAGTGGAAGGTGAGGCTCAACTGTTAATACCTAAGATTGGAAGGTATGAGATGAGATAAAAACAGTGATATATAATCAGTCAGCAGGGAGGACTTCAGGAATAGATATATTCCTGTAGAAATGTGGAAGTTGGGAGGGAAGCAAGTGATGCATTTCTGGAATGTGTATACTCTGCCTTGTTGACTAGTTTTCTTGATGCATTTATTTTTGATTCATGATGTTAAGTTGTCTATCTTGCCTTCATTCTTGCTGGTTGGGTTCGGAGCCGATCCTTGGCTCCGACTCGGCCATCTTCAAAAGCTCGAGAGCTGCTTACTGGCTGGAGGCCCCCCTATATCCCATGATGCCTGGCACTAGATACCCAGATCTCATTTGCCACTTCTTCTACAAGGTTGCGTTTACTGGCTCTGGTCGTATTTTTTCACTTTATTGATATATAGAACTTTTTGTATATTATTATAGTTAGAATACTTAGTGTTCATACATAGTTGTAGTATTTCTTGGTGTTTAACTTCCCCCTTGAAAACTCGTTTTCTTCTTAGAGGGTTTTCCCCTCCCCCACCCCCGTTTTCCTTTTTAAGGTAGCCGTTTTTAGTTAGAGGCTTATCATTGTTTCCTTTTTTAAGGTAGTAACATTTTTTAATTAGAAATTGTGGTAGTTGGTAGGTCCGTTTACCTTTTCTTTTATTATAGAGTGTGTGTGTGCTGTTAGGGTGTGGTAACTTGTGCGGACTGTGTGTGGCTTTTTCTAGTTGACTTAAAATACGAGGCACAGTGCAACAGTAACCAATAAACAATAAAACACTGTGGAGAGGACAAACCGCACCAGACATTTGAGATATTGTAAACAGATTTATTCCGAAGTTAAACGTTAGACAGATCACCAAGTTTTTTGTCAAAGTAACTGTAAGACTTCATCAAACAAAAACGTGATCTAATTAACACATATATATATATATATATATATATATATATATATATATATATATATATATACTGACAAATTTTGAATTAATCAATAAAAACTGTTTAAACTATCCTCATAAATATAAATGTAAATAAGAAACAATTTCAAAAACTCATTCAACAATTTAAATACTTTAAATACATCCCTATTGTTATGTATATAATATGTAATGCATTAAAAACCGTTTGTTTATACATAATATATTTATAATGTTAAAACAACATTCAGCCAAGAAACAAGGGTGACTTATCAGTGGGACAATGCTCCCATCTAGTGGTCAAAATAGTGTATATACCTATGTTTCATCTTTTATACTGAAATCAAAGAGAAACTAAAGGTGAATAGAAATGTGTAAAAATGTAGATAAAAACATGTATATATGAAATCATACATACATATATATATATATATATATATATATATATATATATATATATATATATATATATATAAAAAGGTAAAATAAATGGATAAGTAAACATTATTTTAATATTAATATTATACATATGAATATAAATGGCACCTAAAATACCTCAATAGAAAATATGATCTATTTGTATATAATAAATATAAAACCCAAACTTTCTAAATATATAAATAAGTGTATATAATGATAATTATAAATATAAACGTGTACCATTAATTCAAAACACCTCTAAAATAATGAAATATTGTATCCCCAAATGATGGATATGTGGAGTTATTGATAAATTATTAATAAAAAATTATTAATAAAAAATAAATTAAAAATTATATTTAAAAGTATGTATATGCATATAATCATATGTAAAAATATGAATGTATATACATATGACACCTATAATGATGTAGTTACAGTTTTGCTGCCCTTAATTTCAAAACTGGGGCGAGTGAGATGTAATCATTTAAACCCTGGAATTTATTAGCCTCCAGAACAATTTGCCAATATAATTCCCGGTATTCGATGTGAGTCTCCCACAAACCACCTCTCTCGTCCTTCTGAATTTCTTCTAAGGTGAAGAATTTATACTTAGCTAGGGGGCAGGTGTTCGTGTGTTTGTATAATGCATTGCATTCTTTCTTGTTTCTAATGTCATTCAAATGTTCGTATATTTTCCTTCTTATCTTCCTCTCCGTCTTCCCTATGTATAGGTGCAAACCTGTTTTTCCTCCCTTGAATAATGTCTTCTTTAATATGATTGCAAAAGTCAAGTGGATAATCCCTATCCAAAAACATATCTACTAAAAATTCAAATTCTGTGGTAAAATCTTGGTCATTCGATGTCATCCTAGAAATCCTAACCATTTGACCCTTTACAATACTTCTTTTTTGATGTAAAGGGTGTCCACTTTTAAAATGCAGATATGAATTGGAAAAAGTTTTTTTCCTAAAAACCTTTGACTCTTAAATTTTTCTCCATCCTTTTCTATTGTCACATCGAGATAATTAATAATCCGTGCATCCATTTCATGAGTGAATTTTAAAAAAGTGGTGGTACAATTGATGTATTTGATAAACTCATTTGACCTTTCTATACTATCTTTCCAAAATATAATGATGTCATCCAAAAACCGTTTGTATAAACTCCAACATTCTTTGTATACACTATTGTAAATGAATTTATCCTCCCATGTATTTAAAACCATGTTGGCATATATGGGAGCACATCTTGCTCCCATGGCTACCCCACTTAGTTGATGGTAATACTCTCCCTGAAAAAATAATTAATTGTATTTCAAAACCATTTCCATCAAACTAACACAAGTATAAATTTCATCATCTTTTAGTTCTTGAAAAAACCTTATAGCTTCTTCAAACCATTCTATTCCTATGTCGTGTGGTATTGAGCCAAACAAATCTCCTATATCTATGGTAACAAAAATAATGTCTTGGTTAGTGGTAATACCATTCACTTTTTTTAAAAAGTCCCAAGAATCTTTCAAGTAAGATGTCCCTTTAAACATTAGGTTTTTCAATTTAATGTCAATATATCTTGCCAGAGGAGAAATCACTGAACCTTCCGCTGCTACAATGGGACGTAAGGGAGGGTCTTCCAAATTCTTGTGCACTTTGGGAATGCCGAAAATTGATGGTATTTTTGGTTTATTGTTATGCAAAAATTCAAACATACTATATTCAATAAATCCCTCCAAAAACAAATCATATAATGTTGTATAAATTCTCTTATAACCAATATTAATTTCATTTATAGAAACATTGCTATATTTTGACTCTTCTAATAGTATATTAAACATTTTACCTTCATATGTGATGGAATTCATAAATACCACCCCACCACCTTTATCTGGTTTCATTATTCTCAAATTCGAATTCTCCCTTAAACTATTAAGCAGTTTTTGTTCTTCTGATGTAAGATTAGGAGTAAATCTATTTTTTCTAATAGCTTGTCTTAGTTCGTTCTCCACAATATTCTCAAAATTTTTTATTTTGTATGTATAGGGGGGTTCCAAGTACTTTTTTTCTTTAACTCTTTAGAGTGGTCAACTTCTAATGTAACCTCACCACAAATTAATCCTAAATTTATTTTCCTCAAAAACATCTTAACATCGATTATTAATCTACTCGTATCACATTTAGTCCTAGGGGCGAAATTAAGGCCCTTAGAAAACAATTCAAAATAGGTGTCATTAATATCCAGCTCTGTGTAACTGAATATGTTAAAATTCTTAAAATTAGCACATGTACAAATAACAGTTTTGTCATGTGCATTTCCCAAATCTCTATTGATATTATCATTGTCAGTATTAAAATTGTTGCTATCCATATTGAGAAATTCTGGGTGTTCAGGATATATTATCTCCTGCCCCTCCCCCTCCCCATGTCCCTCCATCCATTCATTTGAAAATTTCCTTCTTTCTGATTTTTTATCCTTTCTGACCTCCGAAGGGGGGGTGGAGTCTAAAGGGTCAAAAGGATCCTGTTGTAAATCACCCTGTCTTTCATCATGATAGTTAATGTTTTCATGTCTATATTTATTGTTGTGTAAATATCTTTCATTCTTATAGTTAAAAATAGTTCTAGGTTTGGGATACTGAATCCCCTGTTCATATTCAAATGCATCTCTCATTATCTTTCTTTTTTTCTTTTCTACAATTTTACTACATTTCTTATCTATGTCTCTTCTTAGATCTAAATATTTCTGTTTCTCTTGTTCCACAGTAAATAAAAGGTCACTAGTTATCTTCCCATTAACAATGTCAATTTGTTTCATTAAACACATTTCATCTTCATTATTCTTAATAATGGCTCTCAGGAGCTCAAAGCCCCATCCATCAAACATGTTTAGTAACTTATCATGAAACTTTGTGCCTTCATTCACATTGTTAGGAAATTTATGAATGCGCAAGCTCTTTAGTACAATTTCTATTCACCTTTAGTTTCTCTTTGATTTCAGTATAAAAGATGAAACATAGGTATATACACTATTTTGACCACTAGATGGGAGCTTTGTCCCACTGATGAAGTCACCCGTGTTTCTTGGCTGAATGTTGTTTTAACATTATAAATATATTATGTATAAACAAACAAATGATTTTAAAAGGTTTTTAATGCATTACATATTATATACATAACAATAGGGATGTATTTAAAGTATTTAAATTGATGAATGAGTTTTTGAAATGGTTTGTTTCTTATTTACATTTATATTTATGAGGATAGTTTAAACAGTTTTTATTGATTAATTCAAAATTTGTCAGCATATATATATATGTGTGTTAATTAGATCACGTTTTTGTCTGATGAAGTCTTACAGTTACTTTGACGAAAAACGTGGTGATCTGTCTAACGTTTAACTTCGGAATAAATCTGTTTACAATATCTCGGCTGTCCGGTGCGGTTTGTCCTCTCCACAGTGTTTTATTGTTTATTTTTTTCTAGTTGCCTACTTCCCTTTGTACTCTTTCTTTGTATTTTGATATTTCCTTTACAGGAATGTCTAAAGACACAAAAGTGTGTGGATTCAAGAAGTGTGACTCATGCTGTCAGAAAATGTCACTGACAGATGGCCACACTTCTTGTGTCTATTGCTTGGGCGCCCTACACCTGCAGGACTCTTGTTCGGTGTGTCACGCCTTTAGTCCAAGAGTCCTGCAGGAGCGTAGAAATAAGCTTATCCTTGGGGGTTTGCTTAAACCTGAAAGATCACCGGCCAAGGCTCAGTCAGTGAAACCTTCCAAGCCATCGAAGCCGCCAGCTCCCAATTCGGAGCCGTCATCGGGTGTGGCTTCTGCTTCAACTTCGGTTCCGGCTGGAACTGAAGTACCTATCTCCCAGCCAACTTCGGCTCTGACTGGAGCCGAAGGACCTATCTCTCAGTTGGCCCTGACTCTGCTGTCGGAACCGTCAGGGAGTCGAAAATGCTCCAGGTCACCATCCTTAGAGTCGATACACTCGGCTCCGGGGTCGCCCTTGTTGCAGTCGGAGCGAAGTCACTGATCCCACTCTTCTCGGTCATCTAGACTATCTGACCATGATTTGGAGAGAGTGGTGAGCAGGCTTTTAAAATCGCAGGCCCTGGCTAAAATGTTATCCAGCCCCCCTCAACAGGGTTCGGCTCTACCTGTCTCTGCAGTAGTTCCTCCTTCGACTCATCCCTTGAGCTCGGAGCCGGAGCATGCTGGGGCTGGGATCGTGGGACCGTCAGCACCGATACCTAACCTTTCGGTTCCGTCGTCTGCTCCGATCTCTTTCATGGTGCCGTCCTTGGAGGGATCTGGGCGCCGGACCCACTCGTCGACTCCGAGGGGGCGAGTGGCATCGGACCCTTGTCTGACCCCGTTCTCCCTCTCTGAGCTTCAGCGCAGGTGAGTTCGGCTCCTACATCGGCTTTGGAGCCGTCTCTCTCGGTGCCGGGAAGGATTCCGATCTCTTCGGAGCCGGATCCTTCTCCGATATCGAGAAGAGGCGCCTTTGAGGTCATGAGGAGTGCGCTGGCATCTGAGTCAGCCTCACTGTCAGTCTCATCGGCTCCTCCCCCCATGGTGCCTGATCCTGCCTCTGCCCCTCCTCCAGACCCCAAGCGTGGGGAACAAGTGCTCCAGGGCACCCCATTGGGTGTATTTTCCTTTTCCAAGGCCTCCCCCGTTCATTCAGAGGAGCCCCCTCGAAAGAGGAAATGCAAGAGGAAGCATGTTGACTCCCCTGAGTCTGTCACTTCAGATACCAACTTGGAGGATTCTGAAGGGTCCCCGAGATCCCCCTCTGAGGACGTCTCCTTCTCAGACATCCGTGAGATTCTTAGGCAGAGGGGGAACTGGACTACCCTTAACCCTTCCGAGGATGAGTCGGTATTCCTGGACGCGTTTGGTTACTGACCCTCCACCTCCTGGGTGTCTCCGCCTTTCAATCCACTGATGTCTGTGGTGGCTCGAAATGCATGGTCAGCTCCAGACACAATGGAACCAACTCCCCGCGGGCCCACAAAATTTATTACTGCCCCACAAGACAAGCAATTTCTGACCAAGGGTGTTCCCGTTGATGCCATGGTGGTAGCAGCGGCCACAAAAAAGGGTTGGCTGAAACTTCTTCGTCTGTCCATCCCCCTAATAAACAATCTAGGACGATGGACAGATATGGGAAGCAGATGTTTTCCTCAGCGACCTTCTCCATGAGGTCGCTGAATTACTTGTGCCACTTTACCCATCTTCAAAGGGATCTCCTTATAGAGCTAGGAGATGCCCTTCAAAGGGATCTCCTTATAGAGCTAGGAGATGCCCTTCAAGATCCATCAGCTGCGGGGGCCCAGGCTAAGGTTGCCTCCCAGCTGGCGACTCTTAATTCGGTAGTAAACTCCTCCATGCGGCTCATCTCTTATGCAGCCGATGGTGTGAGTAGAGCCGCAGGCACAGGCGTGTCCTTGAGGAGGTATGCTTGGATGCAGTTATGTAACTTTGTGGAACCCTTCTGGGCATCTTTCACCAACACCCCCTTTGATGGTTCTGCTCTTTTTGGACCACAGGTGAAGGATACCCTTACCAGATGTGAGCAAGAAGGCAAGACTCTCTCTGCTGTGGGAGTCCGTTTTTTCACTCCTTCAAGACCATATCCCAAGGGTCAGAAGAGTGGGAAGATGTGGTTCCGGAAACCCTAGGGAGCTGTGCCTGACACATGTGGAGAGTTCCCCTCCAGGGGCAGAGGAGGGAACAACAATAGACGCCGCCCTCGGGGCAGAGGGGGCCCGCAAAATCAGGGCCAAAGAGAATCTTTCTCTGACAAGCCCTTCCAGCATCCCTGAGGTGCTGCCTGACTGTCCACCTTCGGTGGCAGTCGGGGGAAGATTATCGCTGCACCCAAAAGCCTGGCAAAGTATAACACAAGACAAATGGGTACTGTCTATCATATCAGAAGGCTACAAAATTCGCACTCCCTACATTGCCAACAAATCCCTTCCAGATGTTCCACCCAATCTAAGGGATCAAGCAGTTCAAGAAATTTCAAAACTGCTAAGAAAAAGAGCCATCCAGTCAGTCCCAGCAGACCAGCAAGGATCCGGAATTTACTCAAGGTTCTTTTTGTACCAAAAAAGACAGGGGACTGGAGACCCATTCTGGATCTCCGCAGACTAAACATCTGTTCAAAGAACGAAGTTCCGGATGGTCATACTAAAGTCCATTTTACCCTTTCTGGGTCAGGACAATTGGATGTGCTCCATAGATCTTCAGGACGCGTACTACCAGATCTGAATGGACAGATGCTCTAGAAGATTCCTCCGCTTCCGGCTGGGAGCTAGTCATTATCAGTTCAGAGCTCTGCCCTTTGGTCTCACCACAGCCCCCAGGGTGTTCATCAAATGTTTGGCAGTAGTTACCGCTCACCTGAGACGGCAAGGATTCCAGGTGTTTCCATATTTAGATGACTGGCTCCTTACTGCAACCACCAGGCATCACCTGCTGCGAGCCAGAGACTACACCATCCAAACTTGCTCCAAACTAGGCATCACAATAAATTTCGAAAAGTCTGCATTGTCGCCTTGTCAATCTATTACCTTTATAGGCTCAAACTTAAATACAAAGGACATGTCAGCGAGACTTCCAGTAGACAGAGTGTTAGACATTCGACGACATGTGCAGGTCTTATTAGGATGCAACAAAAATTCAGGCCAGATTCATCCTAAGAACATTGGGTCTCATGGCAACGGCTTTCATACTAGTCCCCCTTGCTCGTTTTCACATGAGGATTCTTCAGTGGATGCTGTTCACACAATGGTCCTTCCAGCAGCTTCCAGTGTCTCACATGATAATGATCACACAGTCATGCAAAAACCAGCTTGCTTGGTGGATGATTTTCCCATCATCACACCAGGGCAGACCATTTGTTCTTCCTCCTCCAGTGGCTACGGTGACCACGGATGCTTCCCTGATTGGGTGGGGGGGGGGCATTTTCAGGGCAGAACAGTCCAAGGCACCTGGCAGCCTCACGAGTACCATCTGCATATCAACATCTTGGAGATGAGGGCCATGCTTTTAGCGTTGCAAGCTCTTCAGAACTCTCTTCCCACTGGGACCATTGCAATTCAAACAGACAATATGTCTGTAGTATGGTACATCAACAAGCAGGGTGGAACCAGGTCCTACCCCTTATGTCGAGAAGTACTCAGACTTTGGCAGTGAGCGACCTCTTCCCAACGGTTTCTGATAGTATCGCACATCCCTGGGAAGTCCAACATTATAGCAGACAGGCTGAGCAGAGCAATTCCCATGCCTCACGAGTGGACTCTCAATCAGACAGTGGCGGACAAAATCTTCCGCAAATGGGGTCAGCCTTGCTGCGACCTTTTTGCCACCCCCTTCAACAGCAAGTGCGACAATTTCTTCTCTCTCCTCCCTCTTCCCGGACACTTCCCCAGAGACGCTCTAGTTCGCGATTGGCCTCAGGGGCTTCTTTATGCATTCCCTCTGTTTCCCCTGATTCCCAAACTAATTCAGAAAGCTACCACATTGGTATGCAGGATGATCCTCATTGCCCCTTACTGGCCTTGACAAATTTGGTTCCCGTTCCTGCATCATCACCTTCTGGAGCAGCCCTGGACCCTGAACCCACTTCCAGACCTCCTGATCCATCAATCGGGCGGGCTGCACCAATCTCTTCAGTCTCTCCAGCTCACTGCTTGGTTGCTCCACTTCCGACCTTAGCCAGGCTTCCGAACATCTCCCACTCGGTGCGTGAAATCATCTTATCTTCGCATAAGTCTACCACTAGAAAGACTTATGCTAGTGAGTGGAAACGTTTTTCCTTATGGGCAGAGACCAGGAATATAGATCCCTTTTCAGCCCCTGTGCACCATATTTTAGATTTCCTAGCGGAACTTTTTCGAGCTGGATCCTCTTCTGCCACGATTGGAGTTCAGCTAGCCGCAATTTCAAACTTTCATATGGGTCTATCTGATACAAGCATCATGTGTCCCATAAGCTTTGTAAAGCTTTTCTTAAAGGGACCACTCTACTCAGGCCCCCAGTAAGAGATCCCCCGCCTCCGTGAGATCTAAATTTGATTTTAGCTTCCCTGATACTGCCCCCTTTGAACTGCAGCTTCTTGTTCGTTGAAGTTTCTTTCTTGGAAAACTCTCTTCTTCTGGTTGCAATTACGTCGGCTAGAAGAGTTTCTGAACTTCAGGCTCTTTGTGTTCGTCCTCCTTACCTAGTTTTTCACAATGATAGAGTTTCTCTTAGGACTAACCCTTCCTTTCTTCCAAAGGTTGCTTCTGATAATAATTTGAGTCAGTCTATTGACCTGCCTGTGTTTTTTCCAAATTATTCCAACAAAGCGGAATACAAATTACATCAGTTGGACGTTCATAGACAATTACTCTTTTACTTGCATAGAACCAAGTAAATCAGAAAATCAGACCAGTTGTTCCTGTCCTATGCTGAGGGTAAACAAGGTATACCGGTGTCGAAAGTAACCTTATCTAGGTGGTTGACATCTATTATTACATTTATATATCAGTTAAGGAATAAAGAGCTTCCTGCTAAACCAAAAGGTCACTCCACTAGAGCTCTAGCTACGTCAGTGGCTTTTCAGGCAAGATTGCCAATGGAAACTATTTGTGCGGCAGCTACATGGGCCAATCCTCATACCTTCATTTCACATTATAAGCTGGACGTGGCCTCCAGGAGCAGTGCTGATTTTGGTTCCACTGTTCTGAAGAGTCTGTTCCAATGAGCCACCCAGGATTGAGGTGCTAGGGACGCTGTCCCAACCAGCAAGAATGAAGGCGAGATAGACAACTTAACATTAAGAAGTTATGTACCTACCATAACGTTCCATGTTAGTTGTCGTCTTCTCGCCTTCTTTCTTGCATCCCACCCTCCACCCCCCTATCCTAGTAGACTGAGAAGAGTTCCTTATGTTTTTATCACTGGCTGAGTCTTCTCTGGCTATTACTTCTGGCTAGCAGTCTCTCCAGTAGGATTCATGCACCCTACTACATGTTTACTGTATTATTATTATTATAATTGTTATTATTATGTCTGTAGTTAGGTTTACCAAACGAGATCTGGGTATCTAGCGCCAGGCATCATGGGATATAGGGGGGCCTCGAGCCAGTAAGCAGCTCTCGAGCTTTTGAAGATGGCCGAGTCGGAGCCGAGGATCGGCTCCGAATCCAACCAGCAAGAAAGAAGGCGAGAAGAAGACAACTAACATGGAACGTTATGGTAGGTACATAACCTCTTATTATACACCAGTCTTGTCCATTGCATCTGGTTATTCTTCCTTTTTTGATAAAAAAAAAAAAAAAAAAAAATGCCTGTAAATAATTCCTGAAGATGTTCATGGCAACTGCCTATGTTTTCTTCGACTTCACATCTTTTCCCTTTTTTGTTATGGTGTATGTTATTTTGCTTATGCTATCTTTACTTGTTAATTTATGTTTTTCTTTAACTTTGCTAGTGTGTATATGGTTATATTTTATTCAACTGTTCTAGATTGTAACATTGTTCTTGGAGCTTTTTTCCCTCTGCCTCCACTGAAAATGAGCTCTCTTGGCCCAGTGGACTTTCCCGGTAAACAAATGCCACTAAATAAAAGTTTTGTTAACAATATCTTAAATGGGGGGAGATACCAGCTTCTTGGAAGACACTGTAGTTTGCTGTATTTACCAAAGACTGTGAAGACCCTTCAGATCCAGCTTCATTAGAACTGTTTGCATTTTAAACCATGAGTATATATACTAGTTAAGAAAAGGGCAAAGAGTTTCCAAAGTTGATAGATATATGGACCATTGTGGTTCTGTGGAGGGGAGGCGGACATTTGACAACATTAATAGAACAATAATGATCTAGAGAGAAGCAGGGAATAAAAAACAATGCTGTTATTGGTGAGTCTTGATGTAGAGAAAGCACTTTATAGAATTATCTGGGATTTTTGAGTAGGACAGTGGCAACATTTGCACATTTGCATTTTCTTGATTAAAAAAAGAGGTTTAATTAGAATATATGAAGGTTTAGGCAAGATTTATGGTGAGAGGGTTCCTGTTTGACAAGCTGTGCTAGAAGAGAGGGACGAGGCAGAGACGACCTTGACTTCAATGTTATCTGTTCTATATAGATACATTGGCGAAGAAAATGAAGGGTTCACAAATTTGAGAATATAACTGGGATGTACTCGGTTTAGCTTTACTCACAGATGATATTAAATCTAGAATAGGACAGTTTACTGTCATGGAACATTTTGAGACCGTTTCATTTTGGTATATAACATAAATGAAGATAAAACAAAGGCTATAGTGGCAAACTGTGTACCTACTTATTGGTTCGGCAGTACCCAGATGTATGAGAGCATAACACAAAGTGTTTAGGTATATCAAAAAGGATTCTGTGTCCACTAAGTATCAGTGGGAAGAAACTAAACAAAAGTAAATCGAGAAACTGAATGCTCTTGATTTCAGATAAGACACATGCACTAACGTAGAAAAATCGAAAACAGAAGCGACTGCTAACCCAAAAGTCAAAAAGATATCCAAGACCAGGAAACCAACTCCGGAGATTTCTTTACACTCAATTTAATGCGAAATTAGAACAGTCACAAGCAATACCTCACAAACACATTAACGCACTTTCCAATATAAATGCGTTTTCGTCCATTGTTTGATGAAGTCCTGGATCACAAGGGACGAAAACGCAGTTATATTGGAAAGTGCGTTAATGTGTTTGTGAGGTATTGCTTGTGACTGTTCTAATTTCGCATTAAATTGAGTGTAAAGAAATCTCCGGAGTTGGTTTCCTGGTCTTGGATATCTTTTTGACTTTTGGGTTAGCAGACACATGCACTGAAAATGTTTTTAGTCTTTAGGCTTGTATGTAGGTCAGGCTTTTTTTTTTAATTCAAAAAAGGAAGGTCAGCCAGAACACAAATCAAAAATTAAATGTATCAAGAAAACCAGTCAACAAGGTAGAGTATAAAACAAAATTTAATAAAAAAGAAAAAAAAGGATAAAAGATAAGCTCTACCATGCCCACAACTAGGTACTTCTTCAAATCTAACTGTAACAATTCAAACATCACTTAAATACAAAGTATCAAACTATTGGGTTAGGGCATGTGATCTAAGAAAGGGTTTTTAAGGGATAGACTCCTAAAGTCCATTACCTGTGTCAGCTTGCAACTTCAGTATCCATCTAACATCTAAACATTCAGTCTTCGTTTTAACGTCACTCTCCCAATCCTACATTTAAACAACTCTGAAACCATAAAGTTAAAATGGTCATTGCTAGTAGTTAGAATATGCTTAGACAGGGTACTTTTGGTATCCTGCTTCCCCTCCAGTACAACTGTTTTGAGTGTGTACCTTTAACTTCTAGTGGGTGTGGCCTGAGCCTTTAAAAATGATCACCTTACAATTCAAACAAATACTCTTCGACAGAGGTCAGATATCAATACAGTTGTGTTTGCCATCATGTCTGCTTCAAGATAAAATATTCTGATACCTTGTATGTAGCATGATTTTTGGAATTATTAATGCAATATAAACAAGTAATATTTGACCATTAGAGGAGCAGTAGAAGGTAACTGCAGATACAACTGGAGGTGTCACTCGGATATAATGAGTTAATGCCATGCACACACTCCAGTATGCAATCTCTTAATGCTGCACTAGTTTGTCCACCATAATAGAAACCACATAGTGCACATGTAGCTAAGCATGCCACATTAGAAATTGTACAGTCAGCATAAAAATCAAATTTATAGACACTTTTAGTAACAGAGTGAGTATAGCTAGTACAGCTATTGGTAAACTTATGCATATTACAGGATCTGCAGGGATGTGTACCTAGCCTATAAGAAGCATTCTTACCCTAATGCAATGGTTTATAGCAAAGCATATTCTTAAGGGAACAATTATTTTTAAGTAATTACTTACTCTAATGATGTTCAATTAGTATGTCACATTATCAAGAGAAATTGGCACATTTTAACTTTTGATGATAGGTACAAGGGACTTTTAAGAGATGTTCCTGATTTTGCTTTAAAATTAATGATGTAATATTATAGTGAAATATCTTACAGAATTTGTACGTTTTCAGTTAAGCATTTCCTGAAGTGGTTTCATAATTATTTAGCCTCTTGGGTCAGACTAAATGGTCTTTAGTTTTCTCCTTTTCTCTTGCTCTGTTTCTGCTACAAGGGATAACATTTGTCTTTTTCCTGTATTATCCTGCCCTTTTGTGCTTTGCTGCTTCCCTCCTGCCTTCTTGGATTTACACGTTATTAAACAAGGGAGGATTTGCATGGAGACTGGGTTTTATATGTTGTTTCTTTTATTTTCCACAACTTCTGTATGATGTGTATTTCAACAAAAAACTGGAATATTATTGTCTAATAGGAAGGGTATTATGAATTTATTAACCCGCCCAAAAAAAAAAAAAAAGTGGCAAGTCTGCTTTTAAAAACAAGTCAAAAACATAAGTGCGCAGCCAGTCACTAGTCCAGCTTTCTTTACTGCACAAGTGTTAGGTTACCTTATTAATAAATTATATTTGATCGCACTTGAGTAGACAAGCTGTCCTATAGAGATTTTTCCACCAGGAACTTTGTAGGAAAGTTCCTTAGGGCTGATACTATTAGAAAGATTAGGACAGCAGAAGGAACAGAAGGGCCTAATAATACGTAATGGTCCCCACACCACCCCCTACCTTTGCCTTACCTTGGGGAATGGGATTCTAGAAAAGGCAGTGGTAGTTCAGGAAAAACTGCTTGGGTGGGAGTTAATGACTTTGAATCAGGGACAAGTTGTAAGTGCGGTTTTTCAAGCAGCAACAGTCTTCCTTGGAGACTGCTAAAGAGCCCTACATTTCATTAAGCCAGATAAACTCTTAGAACATTATGTAGCTTGAATACTAGCTTATAACAACTTGGTTAAGAGTAGAAATTGACTAGAGGAAGTTCAAGAATGATCCAAGGGTGTGATCGTAGAGCACTGGATCTTTATGACAGACGTAAGCTATATTTATTTAGCAGTAACACATGAGTAGGTGTGGGTATTGCAGGCTTTTACCCATGGTTGATGCGGTTTGATCTTGAGGGCGAAGCCCAAGTGATTAAATAAAGCAAGCTGTGGGTAAATCATACGATGCTGACATCCAGGAGTATGTTATTGCTATATTACAATGACATTATTAAAGAAAGAACTTGCTAAACTTTTTCAAATAATGCCTTTATATAGTAGCAATTAAGTGTTTTTCCAACGGCTTCATGATTACTGATGTACTGCACATGCATATGGTACGTGCGTCTGCAGGCTTGCACAGTACATCAGTACACTGCTAGAAAGCTGTCATACAGGAGAGTATACCGATGTTGGTTTGCCTTTGCCTTTTTTCATTTAATTAATGTAGTTATTGTTTTATCTGTTACTAAAGCGAAGCAGCATTACCTGAACAATGAGGGACAAGGTAAACATATGGGGAAAGTGAGGAACATTCTCTTAAAATCTAGACAGTTGAAAGGTAAGGTGAAAAGCGTTGCTATCTTTGGTATTTAACTGTCCAGATTTTTGCAATGCGTCCTGATTTATTTATTTATTTATTTTTAGTCATATTTTGCCCGGTCTCTCTCAAAATATTTGAAGATCGTCTTTTTAACATATCTTAATAGAAAGTCTAACCGCTCAACAATAGTTAAGCGACCAGGCTTTTTCTATTGGGATATGCTTTGTTTACAATGGGCATGCTAACTGGGGTGTGTAATCGGTGGTCATATTTGGAATACTAATGACCATTTGTTGTATAATTTCCGTTTGTAAACCAGGATACTCCAACTAAGCAGAGCCTTGAGAAAATCTCTAGTTTTTAGTTGCACAGAGATGTCTTACAATTTTGGATTTGTAATTTTATAACTTAATAACACATAGATTGTTTGAACAAGCATAATCATATAAAAGGGTTAATGTTTTGACTCAGTGTGATGGAACTTTAAAACAGTTTAGTCTGAATACAAGCATGTTTGTGAAGTAACTGAATAATTGACCTGAGCAGAAGTATGCAGCAGTAGGGTTGGATAGGATAATAACGGCAAGGAGAGCAAGGTTGTGCATAATGGTAACATAGGTATGGATGGGATGGAGAGTGCTAGTATCCTGCAACTACTGTATTTTCCAGGGAATTATAGGAAGTAGGGGAGGATGAAGTGGATGGCAATATATTATTTTTTCTGTTGGTTTGAATATGTTTTGTGAATCTGGGTATTTATTGTGGTCATATATTGATTTATCCTAGTTTTGATAAAAAAAGGAAACAAAACATTTGGTCATCCTTATGTATGTCCTTGTTTTGTCAGTGTAAAACTTGACTTTTCTGTTGATGTCCATATAGTAAAGGAGTTACCATGCTTGGTTAGTGTGAGTAAGGAAGAAAACAGGAATTTTAATATCTTTTTTAAGACCGGCCTCCATGGACTCTTTAAACATGAAACATAGATCACCTGTAAGTGAAAGTTTCTTTTTATGAGAGCAAAAAACCCAAATAAGGTTGCTTTAGGAAAAAGAGCAAGAAACCTTCCTGACGAAAAAAGAACATTTCCAGGAACAGGGACAGGCATTTCAAATCCGTAGAAGAGGCATGTTCAGATGGTGGTAAGCTAAGATTTTGCAATATGAATTGTTAGAATAAAAGTCTGTAGGTTGAACTGGATCAAGATTGGGTGCATTTTGGAAGAAAGTTATATTTTAGGAAGGTCTTTCATATTTTGGTGGAGACTAGAGAAGAAGACTGTAGCACTAAATGAAAGTTAGCAGTAGCTGAAAGATGGACTTTGATGTAAGAATAACTAAGGCCAGAGTCCGTTTTTTCAGAAAGGTTGTCCAGAACAGATACGGTCTAGATCCACATTCAGGTCCTAGCCTTTCTTTGAGCTCCTCTAGAGAAACAGTTCCATGTGTCTTTAAGCCTTCCCTGTAGAAGGCTTTTGGGAGAGAGAAAATATGTACCACTCGGCTAGAAAAAGAACACAATACCTATTGTTATTATTGTTGTTTCTCCTGTTACAACCTATTGCTACACTTTTTGTATATATAGCTATGTACTATTCCATTGATTACATTATGTTCTTCTTATCCATTGCATCCATAAGATTGATTTGCTCTTTAATATTGTTAATTTGTCTCTGTTTGTATGTATTTGTATGTCTGTTTGGGGCTTTTCCCCTCTGGTCTCCACCCAGCTGGACCAACCCGGTTAACAAATGCAAAATAAATAAATATTGCAGCTGGAGGAGGTAAGGTGCATGGGAATGAATGACTGGGTGAGGTTTGCAGTGAGATGGTGTAGAACGTTTTGGTTGTAGTTGGACATAAGGGTTTCTTCAGAAGTTATGGTCAGTGCAGGAGGAACCAAGTCTGCCAAGGCCAGAAAAAGACTGAATGGAGGGCTTTTTGGCTTTATGGAACCTGCCATTTTGAATGAATGTCGTCATCGGAAGAAATGGGAGAAATCATGTAGGTGTACAGGGGGAGCATTTTTAGATGAAAGCATCCCTGGGCTGAGCCTTGTGGCAGAGGAAGAATGAGAGCAGTAGCTCTTGCTCTTGGCATTTGTTGGAAATGCAAGAATTTCACTTTGTGGTTTCCCTAACAGATGTGAAATCTTTCAAACAACTGAACGTCTAAAGGGTAAGATCTGGTCCTTCCTAATGGTTTATGTACTGTCTCATCACCACCACCACCACCTCATTGTTGGAGTGTGTGTCAGTTAATCCCTGAAGGAATCTTGAAAGGCAGAAAGGATGAGAACTACTTTTGTTACAGAAGCACAGACACTGTTGAACATCTTTCTCTTGTAGTGCCCTCTACCCTTTATGATGAGACATGTATCAAGGCTATAGCACCATTATACCTGAACTACCCATGTGCAGGACTTTTCTGTACAATTTTTCATAAGGCACCATTACTGTGGCCACAGCTAACATGTATAGGGTTTGATGCCTGCTTCCACTGAAACTGAAATGGATGCAGTAATCTGAGAACTCATTAGAGATCTGGGCATTGTTGTGGGCAATAAAATGCCCCTCTATTACTGTACTTAAGAAAGTCTTCTACCTAGTGCAGCTAATTACTTAAGGAAAATCCAAGGGAGTTAAGTTCTCTCTATATTGCATCCATAATTATTGTAATAATTGCAGTGCCCCTTGGCGTATGTATTTGTCCAAGCACATGGTCCATTTGCAGAAAGAAATGCAGCATTTCCTAACTAAAAAGAATTTTGGCATGAAATCCCTAAACTACAGAGGGCAAAAAACTCTTATTACTATACTTCTCACCATAGAGAATTCAGTAACAGACCTCTCCCTGGCCTATAATGCTGCAGATGATGCTTGGCTACTTTACCTTCACATGTCTGTTAAACTGCAGACTGCTTTTCTAGGGACCCATATCTACACCAAAACATAAATAGTGTAATTTGGTAGGGCAGATACCACTCCCAAAAGTGCTTATTACCGGTTTAATAAATTTTCACCCCACATAAACCAAAGCTCCCTAGTTCTCTGAATCTAAACTAGATGATTGTGATTGAATGGGCAACGTAAGTTCACCTTGGATTATGTTGACAAGGGTAGTAAGTAAACTGTAGTGGCTAGGCTCTTTGTAAACACTTAATTAGTTGCCAAATATATATTAGTTTTTCCCAGTGGACTGCAAATGCATGGAAAATCCTTCCTGAGAAAATAGTGCAATTCAAGAATACATTACTGAGACATACAGGGATTCCAGCAGCATGAAGTACAGAGGAGGAATTTAGTTAACAAGAACTGCACCTTATCCATTAGCCAGAATAATAGGAATACTAGGTGGTGCCCATGAGCACCTTGCCTGACAAGGGTTTCAATTTTTTCTTCTATTAGTTTTTTTTTTTTTTTTTTGTAAAGTTCAGTACATATCAGGAAGATAAAATACAGACCTTCACATTCTCAAATGGAATTGTAGAAGAAATGATGGGAAATATTCAGAGTATTAGTTTGAAGTCAAATGGGCATGAAACTGATGTACTGATGCAGGAATGAAATTAAAACATTTCTAAACAGACAGTTTGATGCCACTGCAGTGCTGGGAGTTAAAAACACATGGTTCCAAGCAGGGTCACGTCTGAATTCACAATATGACATGATTCAAATCATCAGGCTCTGATGGGATTCAGAAAGACAAGTGGGTGCAAAAATTAGAGCTGTATCACCATTTTACTGTCATCACTACAATCTTAAGTATGTCTGTAGATGCTCATGACAGTCAACATCTGCGATGCAGTCTGAACAAGGATGACAAATTAGCCTTGTGCTTAACAAAATACTTAAAGAACACTCGTTTTTGAGAGGGTCATCAAAGGTTTATCCAGTTTGCAAAGAACAAAACCATAGCTACACTACGTAGGTATGGTACATTTGCATCCCTAAAAAGAAAATGCAGTAAGCAAAACTAGAAGAAAATAACACAATTTTTTTTTTTTTGTGTGTGTGTGTAGAACACAGTGCTCTGCGTTATTGCAGTGAGGTAGTCTCCTTTAAGATTTTAACTATTAGTCAACCCCACACACCATCTATAATACCCTAAGAAGCACTACAGGTGTTGAATTGTGTGGTAACAGAAGAGTAACAAGCACTGTACAAATAGAACTGGGTATGCACACCTATATCACAACATTAACCAGCAGAGTAGTGATCTATCGTGTTTGAACCACAAGCACATGTTATCAGAAGAAACCTTTGTCACATTAACAAAAGCATTAGCAAATTAAAAATGAAATACACTAGACCTACATGAGCAACTACAAAATGCTACAAATTTTTTTTTTAACATTTTTTATTTACCTAATAAAATGCAGATGCTGAAATTGTATCTGATGAGATTACATCCATCCCCCATCAAAGCAAAGGCATTAGGACTGCTTTGCAGGTAAGACTTTCCCAAGCTATTTAGAACCCTTCCCACCTCCGATCATGCAAATATGGTACCTCATGTCTCCAAATGATCTTTGCTATGCTTTCATTCAGACAAGGAATATGGCTCCAGGCCACAATTTTCTGGTTTTCTAAAGAAAACATTTTCAGAGAGTTTTTTTCCTATATTCTTTTTTTTCTCTAGTTGCAAGATCTTCCAAGTTTGACAGTGTTTTTCTGTGAAACATTGCCACTGGCCCTAGGCCCATTACCCAGTTCTTTTTCTTCCAGGTCTGTCCTCTAGCTTCTATAATTTGCTAAGTAAATGATAAAACACACAGCTGTCTGACACATACATTACCAGCTGTGGCTGAACCAAGAACTTTGAGGTCTTTGCTCACAGCAGGGGATTCACTAGACCAGCTTTACCTAAGGTTTTTTTTCCTTTCCTGTCCTTCTTGTCACCTATTTTAACAGGCTTATACAGGACACTGACCAAGCTCAAGGCAGACCATGTGTTACTCCTTCATGTGCTCCATCCATTTTTTGGTGAAACGATTCATTTAAAATGCCCATTTTTCCACAACCCATCTCATCAATGCCAACTTTGCTACTGCCATTGCTACAATTTTCCACGTTGTCATCATCATTCCCCATAGATTCGACCTCAGCAATGGTCCCTATTTTGGCACTATGTTTTCTGGCATCTATCTTGGTAACACCACCCAGGTAATATCCTATAGCCCTAGTTTACAGACACCAGTGACGCTAGCATCAGTGCTAGGTGCTGTGTTTCCAGCATGGATATCAGGGTTGTCTGGTTTGAGGGTTTTCAGTATCAGTCCTCCTGGTGCTTGCTTCATGGCTTTTGACATCCGTGCCCATTGCCGGGGCTAGCAAGTACCACAGAATGATATCTTTACAGTCAACCAGCTACATGGTGTAAAGGGATTGAGCCCAACTGTGACCCAGTTGAGTTTGACTAACAGCTCTGGCATTGCAGGAACTGGACTGGAGAGGATGATATGACTGAGCAGCTTGTATCAGCTCTCCATCCTTGCAGGTACTAGGGTAGTGGTGCCTGTCTGGATACAGCTCCAAAGTTGAACCACTGGTGGGGATCAAGGTCCTGCAGGTGTGCTGCTTGTAAGGGGGAAGTACCTAGACTGAATCGCACACTGACACATAGGCATGTTGCAGTGTAAATCCACCCCACTCCTTCTGGATGTTGTTGGCATAAAGGTAGCAAGGAAATGTCAAGTATGGCATACAAAGAAGAGGCTTGATTGATGCCTGTATGACATATATGAGGTCAATTTTCACTCTGCAGGAGCAAATTAGACATAAAGATCACAGTAGAATGATAACTGGCAAACTCCAAAACAGCATCTTCCTCTTTTGTGTTTCCCCTATCTAACATAAAGTAAGGCACCCCAAGTCTCAGAGGAGTTGTCTGTGGAAGACTTAGATGAGGAGGAGGAACATTTCACAGCTTTCCCCCAACCTGGATGACTCCAAACTGAGGAAGTATCTTGAGCTTATGAGTCAGTGCAATGTAGGCAGAAAAGGCTTGCAGGTCCATCCAGCAGTCTTCCTGAAGCCCCCCCCCCCCCAACCAGTGTATGTCATAAAAGATGCAACCAGGATTTTTGTGAGGAAACCAAGACATTTTGGCTGCAGTCCCAAAGACAACCAACTCTATTTTCCAACCTTCCAGTGAATTGTCTTTGGGATGAACCTCTTATGCCCATTAAAAATTTTATGAGCAGTGGCCAAAAAAGAGACTCCCACAGAACTGTATCCCATCTCTAGATAACAAATGGAGCATGCTGAGCAAATTCAGAAGTATGCATTTATGTGTTTTTGTTGCACTACTCTTTCAGGAGATAAATTACACAGTAAATATGGTACCTTTTTGGTGGGAATGTTTGTTACCTTTTCAGTGGGAATGTGCCAAAGAACTGCACCATATGCTGAAGGGATTGCCAGATGGGCCATTAAAAGATATACAAACTACTGTCCATTACTTTCTCCAGTGTGAGTAACCTGTTTGTTATTAAGCAGCTGATGGAGCTTAGAGTGACAGCTTTTACTGAGGACATCAAAGCAACATTCATGGATTTTGCTTTCTGAAGCTCACATATATTTGGAAAGGAGGTACATCAGCACTAAACAAACATACCTCTCAACTTCTTAAGAAATCTGGACAAAGCCAAAATAATGGGGGGACAAAAACCCAAAAATAGGGACAGATTTTAAATATTGCTCTTATAAACTTAGAAAGATAATAGAGTAAAAGGTTTTGTGATAGTATGCATTTTCTGAAGGATGTGAAGTCTGAAACTAAAATTGTCATTATTTATTGACTTCCATCCTCAGTGATTTGCCAGAAAACTGCAAATTCTATAAGGAACAAAGCTGAAATTTCAGGCAAAAAATCTGGACATTTTGCAAAAATCTAGACAATTGACAGGTATACTTAAATACAAAGGCAAATTCCTTGTGTGTGACACTGTACACATCCACTTTTTCCTTTAACTCTCAACATACATTATCTTTGTTATTCCATAGACTTCATTTAGTATACTAATTTTCTCTTCTACCTTTACTCTGTGCTGTCTTTTGCTACTGTCTCATGACTTCCTACACTGTAATTTACAGTTTTTCCTTTTCTTTAGTCGAATAGCCTTTTCCTCTCTCTCTCTCTCTCTCTCTCTCTCTCTCTCTCTCTCTCTCTCTCTCTCTCTACTCCCACTTATCTGTTTAACTTTCATTTCTCGCTTTTTCTTTCTTCCCCTGCTATTTTGAAATCCATTTAATTCTTTCCCTTCCATGTACCTTTTCTGACTATTACTTTGTCCTCATCTTCTAGGTATTTCTGCATGCTTATAAACTTGTTAAATATATGTTGTATATAGTTAGTTATTTCTACTGATTATGTAATGTTTTAACAATAACCCACACCCAGGTGTGGGTAATGCTGGATTTACCCACGGTTGGCATGGTTTGGTCACCAGGGTGAAACCCGAGTGGCCAAACAAAGACAACTGTGGGTAAATCCAGCATTACCCACACCCAGAAGTGGGTTATTGCTATTATACAATGACATTATTTAAGGAAAAAAAAAATACTTAGTTTTCTTAAGTAATGGCATTGTGTAATGCCTCCTTGCTGCCCTTCCACAGCTGTCCGGTATTCTGCGGCAGTTCTGATGTACTGCTCATGCATATGCTTGTGCAGTACATCAGAGCTGTTGGTGGAAGCAACGGAGAAAGCAAGATCTCCGTTGCTTTTTAGATAGTGTCTCGCTATGTTAAAGGAGTTTAACATAGCGACAGCTTTAAAAAAAGCAACGGAGATCTTTCTTTCTCCGCTGATTTTTTTTAAAGCTGTCTTGCTGTGTTAAACTCCTTTAAGATAGCGAGACACTTTCTAAAAAGTAACAGAGATCTTGCTTTCTCCGTTGCTGTAAGAAAAAAAGACTTGTACTAATGGAAAAAGTCCGGACGACCGGACCTTTTTCCATTATTATAAGTCTGATTTACAACGTGCACGCTGACCAATCAGTGTGCACGTTTTGGAATATTAATTGGGGGGGGGGTCGTTGTATAATTTCTGTTTTATACTTTGTTTACTAGTATTTTGGTTTTATATTTTATAAAAATTATTAATAACTGTGGAGCCTTTCTCCCAGGGCTTCTACTGAAAATGGGCTTTACTCAGTCAGACTATCCCAGTCAACAATGTAAAATAAATAAATAAGTAAAATAAAGCGTTGATAGCTATTGCTGTGTGACATCCTCCTTAACATAGTGTATCTTCTGTATGATGCAGAGGAGCCAGTGTCGCATGTGATTTCACCGTGGCACAGCCAAAGCTTTAACAATATGATGTTGGGATGAAACCAAACATGCTGGGTAACATTCACCAAGATAGTGAGCCCAGACACTGGAGTTCATAGGTTTATACAGCTGTCCTTCATAACCCTTCCAAAAATCTAACCCCCATAAAGTACAAGTCCTCATCTAGTCAGGATCTTGTATGCCAAGCAATCCTACATCCCTTGTCAGTACTATCCGATGGGCAGTTTCCAGTAGCACCATTCTAATATGTTATTGAATATGGATATTTTAGTAAGGGGATTATGAGTGCAGGAGAGCTTGAGCCACCCACCCCTGCAAAAAAAAAAAAGTAAAAAGTGTTAGGACTGCAGAGAGAGAGAGACACACACACCTACCCCTGCCAAAAGAAAAACAAATAATTTTTGTGTGTGGTGTTTTTGATCATTCAGGATCAATTAATTTGTATTTAGAGGTTTGGATTCCTGTTGTTTATAGCAGTGGTCCTATAACTATTTCTGCCTTCCATTCTGTTCCTCTTAACTAGTATGCGATTCCTCTGTCACTCCATTGTGTTGTGTTTAAAATCCAGTGTGTACGTTTGTGCTTTATTTTCCTTGATTTACATCTGGATGTTAGCTTTCGGACATCCATAAGCGTGTGCTGTATCTTCCTCCGTTTGGGCCTTAGCTTTCCAGATAGTCTTGCCTGTTTTCTTGTACTTCATTTAATAACTACTTTTGTTCATTTCTTCTGTCCTGAAAACTGTAATTTTCTTAATTTTCATTGTCACATCTTTTGAGATCTGTAGTGGATTAGTATAGTGGATAATTAGATAGTGGATTAGTGTAGTGGATGATGTGTAGTATAGAGTGTTTCAGCACCTCAAATCAGTCTTTATTATACTGATCCTTTAGGCCTTGATACATTTCTTATCCATCAGTTTGACATTTCTGTATACTTTGTGGTTAGAATTTCAGAACTACACCTGTACTGGTGAGCTCAGCAACTCTTCCCTAACTTATTACAGGGGAATGCTTAAAGTTAGTTACCCTAGAAGTGCTCAAAGGTGTAGTCAAGTTAGTTAGAAGTTGCCAAACTACCCTCCATTTAGACCTATTATTTCTGGAAGTCGTAGTAAAACCTTCCCTTTTGGCAAGGTAGTTGATCAGTGGTTAAAACATATTTATCCGAAGATATCACATTTAATCAAAGATTCTTGGGAATTTTTTGAGAAGTTCAAACACGAATTATGGAATATGGATTTACTTTTTGTTACAATTGATATAAAAGATTTATTTTCATGTATACCTAGGATGGAAGGTATGAATAGGTTTATTAACAGTCTGAACAAGCATAGTGGACTAGATTGGGATAAGATAGACCTCCTATCTGAATTTATGAACCTGGTTCTTGACAACAACTATATTTTTTTTGAAGGAGAGTACTACAAACAAACATCAGGGGTCGCTATGGGGGCAGCATGTGCCCCCATTTATGCAAATATGGTTCTCTTAGATTGGGAGGAGGAATACATCCTATATACACCATGGATGGAGCAAATGGCTTGTTATGTCAGGTATTTGGATGATTTATTTATTTTATGGACAGGAAAGGAGAAGAATCTGATACGATTTATAGAATATATTAATGGAACTACTTCCTATTTACAATTTACACATAATACTAGTAAGATAGGTATCAATTACTTAGATACATACATTTTTAGTGATGGAACTACTTTCCAGTCTAAGATATACAGGAAAGACACTTTCTGTAATGCCTATCTAGAATATTCAAATAATCATCCACATAAGCAGAAAAAAAGCATACTGAAAGGGCAATGTATTAGGGCAGCTAGAATGACTTCCAGAAAGGATGACCTGATTGAAGAAATGAAATTTATTGGCCAATTGTTTAGTCAAAGGGGCTATCCATCATCAATGGTTAAGGATGTCACTGAATATGTGACTAATGAATGGGGAAATAAATATCCACCCTTATTGGGGAGGGAATTTACACCACACAATCAGGTTAACAAAAAACAAATAGGAGATAATTATCATAAGGCCTATATATTACAGTATGGACAACATGTGGGAGAAATCAGAAATATTCTGGAGACTAACTGGAATATACTAACTTGTGACGAAGGGATTAGTGATAAAATAGGAGATAAACCTACCTTTGTCTACAAAACAGGGATGAATTTAAAGAGAATGATTGAGGTTAAAACTAATAATCGTTATAATGATGGGAATAAAAGTGTGACAGGGACCAAGCCATGTGGACACTGTAATCAATGCTCATTTATTTTACAGATTGACAGTTTGCATCTGGACAACAACATTAAAAGCAAAATATTTTTCAAAAAAGGAAACTGTCAGACCCAACATATAGTATATCTGGGAAAATGTATGTCTTGTCCTAGTTTTTATGTTGGGAAAACTGACAGACTGTTACGCAATAGAATATATGACCATACATACTGCATTAAGAAGAAGGACAAGAATAATGCATTATATAGGCACCTGGTAGAGAGTGAGGGCTGTAACTCATTCAAATTTGCCATTTTAGAAGTAGTTAGGAACAACCCTAGGGGGTGTGATATTAAATCTATCCTAGGGGAGAAAGAGATTCAATGGCAGATTAGACTGAATGCAGCCAGTCCACCAGGCATCAATGAGTATATTCCCACCAAACCTTTATTAAGAAATTAAATTATGGTATATGAATGAATTTATGTTGTTCGTTAGTCCTTTATGTATACATTTTATCAATCTAATATATAGGAATATATTATATTTATTAGTAAGGATTTTTATCACATTCAAATTTATGAAGGTTTTAGTATTATATTAATGAATTTTATTTAATTATATAATTATTCATCAGTTTACATGATAAAAATGAGATTGTTGTTTTGTGCTTTTAAATTTTAATGAATGCTTGATTGGTTAGGTAATTAGATAATTTGTTTTTTTGGCGGGCTTTTAGAAAGTATTTAAAGTGTAGTATTGAGTATGTAAGTTGTTCTGAAGAAATCTACGTTGAGTAGATGAAAGCGCTTAACCTATTGCTTATGTACTTCGTTCAATAAAGGATTTGGATACTGTGGATCGTGGTGTTTCATCCAGGGGAGCTGCTTTTTTGATCGTTGGTTGTTTTATTGCTGGATTCCCTGGATACATTTTTATAATATAGTACAATGTAATACAGCCTGCAATACAAACTAGAACTTTTCTCCGAGTCCAAGAAGGATGACCTTAACAACAAACTTCAGTTAACAGACTGGTCCATACTGTACCTAGAAACAGACTGTGGCAGAGCCCTACACACATATTAACTCAAAAATCTTAACAGTTCTCAGCAAGGTACACCCAACAATAAACAATAGAATTAAAGGGACTAGCTGTCCCCAAATAACTCCTCCAGTATGACCGATATTTAAACAGAGAGAGAGACCTCTTGGAAACCGTGGAAGCCGTTATACCTGCAAACTGATTATTGTAATTATAGACCAAAAGCAGTTATGTAAATTCATGATCAAAGAAACCAAAAGTAACTGTATGAGAAACAAACTGGTAGTTATATCAACCACCCCAAAGCTGTTTTGGAAACTCCTACGAAAGACGTACCCTGTGTTGACACTCCCAGAAATAGGAGCACAGGAGATTAAAATGGATAACTTCATTCACCTCTAAAAGAACTTCATCTTCAATACTAACCCTACTACCCCTGGCATAGTAATCCTCACCCAAATCTAAGCTCTGGTTTCGGACCCTTATTTTGCCTTTACTTTTAAGTTTGTCTGAAATAAAGATGTAAAGAAACCACTGAAAAAAATGTTTAAAAAAAAATCAACCCTAACTGTGGCTTCTTGCAGCCTACATTCCCTAGTCGCAACACCTGTAGAATAGCAAAGCAGTTGGCACATTTTCAGTCTCTCTGAAAGACTCCCAGAACAATATAAACATGCCCTTACCAAAAACATTTCCATTCTATCATCTCATGTCCCCTTAGTAGAATCTTTGAGAAACCGCTTCCTGAGGAAGTAATGAAACACTGTAGTAAATAAAGGCTACTTATGGACTTATGACATGCATAGATTCAGAGATTGCTGTAATGTCCTTACTAGAATTTACTCAGCAACTAGCTAAATTTATTCTAATATTAAGACATGTCAGATTGCAGGGGGAATAGTTATTTGACCTCAAAGATCTTTTGAGGGCTTAGGTCATTGTCTGTTTCTAAACAAGCTATGCAAACTAGGATTTAGATAGGATGCATTAAAAATTTGATGAAAACCCACACAATTAATAGCACTTTTGGAATGCTAAACAGAGACCAGATCTCTCCCATAGATGTTTAATCTGAAGTCATCCAAGGATCTGTACTTGGACACATTATTTTTTTCTGTGTATTGATGACATAGTTTTGATAGCAACAATAGCAATAATTTTTTGCACAGGTAGCATTGTCATGCACCTCTTGGATATGTGTCCCAGTAGTTGAGGAACAACTTCAAAAAGAAATGCATTCAGTATGCAACAATTTCATATAAAACGAACTTCAGGTAAATCATTAGTATTGATTTTCGGAACATGGCTAAGAAAAAAAACAAAAATGTTAATGTAGTGGACACAGAACCGCTGCAGTTTGTCTGTTTACCCATCCTACCAGAAACAAATTTGATGTCATAGCCACTGCAGCCCATCTTGCTTTGCACCCTTTCTCGTCAGAATTTCATTTTGTGTGATTTTTTTTTTCTGGTAGTTAACTGTCTTATCCAAGTGGTTCTGTAAATCAGTCATATTCATGCACTAGTTTTGAAACACAACAGCTGGACTTTGTGTGACAATGGAGTAGGAATTACAGATGTCACTTTTTTTGCTCCCTTTTCTCCTACGTCCTTGTCCACATACTTAGATTTGCATTTCATTTAATGCTATTTCCCAGACATATTACAGAAATAAAAGACAGTAGGGGTATTTTTTAAAATTATGTTGCTGTATCTATACTGTCTTCAAGGTCTGTGTCTCTAACTCCATGTTTTTCCAATTGTACATTATCTGATTTTGTGATTTTTTTCCCCTCTTTTTAGGCCTTTTTCTCTTATCTGTTCAGTAATCTTGGCTGGAAGCTGTAAATTTCTTTCTATCATCCTTGTGAATAATTGAAAATTTCAAAACTGTTCCCTTACAGCTTGTATAGCTTGTCTGTCCTATTTGCTTTTTAGTTTTCTGCTTACATTTATAAAGTGCACATCAGTCCTGTATTAAAATCATTAATTATCAGTAGTGCAATTTAAAAGGCACTTTTTATAAACTGGAGATGTAGAGACCTGCTTGGAATGCAGTCATTACTGCTAGTTGTAAATTAGTCCTGAACTTTAGACATTATGTTACTGCTAGTGAGCATTTTAGAATGGTGTCCCACATGGAGATGTAGATCAGTTTACGGTCACCAGATGCATTATCACTATTTATTTGTTGCTTCCTGTTATGACGCCATCTTACACTTAAACTGTTTCATGTGATAGTGTTCAATCTCGCCGTTTGTTCTTACACATGGGTTCGGAGCCGATCCTCGGCTCCGTGCCGGCCTCTTGCAAGCTCTGCATCGAGAAGAAGCTCGAGACAATCTAATACCCACAATCCCCCTCTGCCTTTACCTCAGATCTAGTTTGCCGCTGCTGCATACGCATCGTTGGGAGCTAGCTCGAGAGTTTCTAAGCTAAGATATAACTTTTTTTTGTTATATTTTATTAGGATTCTAGTCTATTGATATTTTTCAGTGTTAACTGTGTGATTGTGTTGTGGTTCCGTTAATTTATTGGTACCGTTAACTTTAATTATCGGTTAAATAATTTGTCGGGGCCTACACCCTTCATATTTTACCTAGTTAAGGAAAATTTTACCGGATTTGACAATTTCATCGGTTTTGACTAACTTTATCGGACTTGACTGTTTTTACTGGATTTGTCTTTCTTCCCTATAATGTCTGAGAAGGTAAAGTCTGGTTTCAAGCGTTGTCAGTGTGGCCAGAAAATGTCGGTCACTGACAACCATAGTTCCTGCGTCTACTGCCTTGGCCCTCTCCACTTACAAGAGGATTGCTCCATCTGTCACTCTTTTAGTGGGAGGGTCATGACAGATAGGCGCAGGAAACTAATGGACAGAGGTCTATTGAAACCTGCTTTCCAAGAGGCTCTGGATGCTTCTGACCAGGCATCGAAGTCCTCTCAGGAGTCGAAGACGTCGGAGCCTAAGTCATCGGCTCCGAGCTCTTCTTCAAAGGTTAGATCACCGGTTCCACAGACTTCGGGGCCGAGTGTTCAACTGGTATCGGTTCCTGAGCCTCGAGTCTTGGAACCGGTGATGGAGCTCCCTCCTTCGACCATATTGAGGTCGGCTCCGTCTTCGGTTCCTTCGACCCGTTCTTCCTCCAAACTTTCAGATGTCGATGTGGATCGCGTGGTGCAGAAGTTATTGGAGCATTCGGCCCTCTCCAAACTTATTTCGGTTTCCACCCAGTTGGTGTCGAAACTTGAAGGCCTCCCTGTATCTCCATCCATTCCTCCTCCGAGACCGATTCAGTCTTTGGAGCCGGAAGAGGCTGATCTACTGATTGTGGAGCCCTCTGGTCCAGAACCATCCTTTTCTCGGTCTGTTCCCCTCACCTCGACTCCGTCGGACCCGGTACCGGAGTCTCGGAGCCGACGGTCTGTTCTTGGTTCCGGGGCCGAGAGTCGAACTGACGCGTCTGTTCCGACTCTCCCCCTCGGGGCCTCGGCGCGGATCAATTCGGCTCCGTCCTCGGGGTCAATGCCTTCGGTGCCTGTGTCGGGGATTCTTCCCATTTCTTCGGAACCGGGGGATTCTTCGATGCGGGACCCGGGAGCGTTCGACCTGATGAGGAAGGTGTTGTCTACCCAGACAACCACATCAGTGGAAGCAGTTTCTCCTCCCCATAAAGGGCCTTTGTCTTCATCTGCACCCACGGCCACATCCAAGCGTCGGGCACCAGTGTCTCAGCCACCCCTGGAGGGTGCCCCCTCTTCCTCAGAGGCTTCTTCGGATGCTCCCCACGAGGAAGTCCCTAGGAAGAGATTGTGTAAGAGGAGACACTTGGATTCTCCACAGGAATCCTTGACATCTGATACTGACTTAGATGAGTCAGAGGGGTCCCCTAAGTCACCTTCAGAAGATGTCTCTTTTTCGGACATATTGGAGATCCTGAAGCAGAGAGGTGACTGGCAGTCCCTTCCCCCTTCTGAGGATGAGTCAGTTCTGCTGAAGGCATTTGGTGCTCGCCCTTCCTCCTCCTGGGTCACTCCGCCCTTCGACGAATTAATGGAACTAATTGCTCGAAGGGCGTGGGAGGCTCCTGACACAGTGGAACCTGTTCCAAGGAAACCTAACAAATACATCACAGCACCTCAGGACAAGTCCTACCTTACAAAAGGAGTTCCAGTAGACGCTATGGTGGTGGCAGCAGCCACGAAAAGGAGATGTCGGAGTCTTCGCCTGTCCATCCTCCTAATAAAGACTCTAGGACGATGGATAGATACGGGAAGCGCATTTTTAGTTCAGCGGCTTTTTCCATGCGGTCCCTGAACTATTTGACCCATTTTACACGTCTACAGAGGGATCTAGTCAAAGAGTTGGGAGATACCCTCCAGGGTGCTACAGATGCAGCTGTCTCAGAGAAAGTGACAGCGCAACTTAATACCCTAACATCGATTGTTAACTTGTCCATGAGGCTGATTTCCTACGCAGCCGAAGGTTCGAGTAGGGCAGCAGCTTCAGCGATTGCTCTTCGTAGACAATCCTGGATGCGCCTATGCTCCTTTGCGGAAGCCTTCAAGTCTTCCTTTACAAACGCCCCATTTGACGGTGCCACTCTCTTTGGCCCCAAGGTAAAGGAGACCCTTACCCGGTGTGAACAAGAGGGAAAGACTCTGTCTGCTGTCGGAGTCCGTTTTTCCACCCCAACCAGACCGTACCCCAAAGGGCAACGCGGTGGAAAAATGTGGTTTCGAAAACCCCAAGGGTCTTTTTCAGGCACACAGGGTGATGCCCCCTCTAGAGGCAGAGGAGGGGCACAGGTGGAACACGCCGCCCTGGCGGCAGAGGGTCCGCAACATCAAGGTGACAGGGAAACACTCCCTGGTAAACCTTTCCAGCACTCCTGAGAGGAGGCCCGACTGTCCTGCTCTGGAGGCAGTCGGGGGTCGCTTAGCTTTATACCCTCAGGCCTGGCAAAATATAACTACAGACAAGTGGGTAAAAAGCGTGGTTACCAGAGGTTACAACATACCCTTCCTATCCCATCCCATCCCAAAGAAAAGACTCCCAGATGTACCGCCCCATCTGCGAGAGCCAGCGGCTTTAGAAATTGCAAAGCTGCTAGAAAAAAAGAGTCATCCAGCCAGTCCCAGCGGACCAGCAAGGATTCGGGACTTACTCAAGGTTCTTTTTAGTTCCAAAGAAAACAGGGGACTGGAGGCCCATTCTAGACCTAAGCTACCTCAATACTTTCGTCAAGAAAGAAAAGTTCCGAATGGTCACGCTTCAATCGATCCTTCCATTCTTACAGAAGGACGAGTGGATGTGCTCAATAGATCTAGAGGATGCATACTACCACATCAAAATGGCCAGGGCATCCAGAGATCATTTGCGCTTCGGCTGGGAGCCAGTCACTTTCAATTTCGAGCCCTGCCCTTTGGTCTGACCTCAGCCCCAGGGTCTTCACCAAATGCATGGCAGTGGTAGCGTCTCACTTGAGACGCCAGGGATTCCAGGTGTTTCCGTATCTGGACGACTGGCTCCTTTCGGCCACCATCCGGCGTCAACTACTGCAGGCCAGAGACTTTGTTCTTCAACTGTGTGTTCACCTAGGGATCTCCGTAAACTTCGGAAAATCCTTACTTCAGCCATCACAAAATATCTTGTTCATAGGAGCAGAGTTAAACACACGTCAGTTGATTCTGAGGCTTCCCCCAGAAAGGATATTATCACTTCAGACTCACATACGTCTTCTACTCTTGTCAAGGAAATCTCCTGCAAAACTAGTACTAAAGGTGTTGGGCCTCATGTCAGCCTCCCTTATTGCAATTCCCCTGGGAAGGCTGCACATGAGAGTCCTACAATGGCTACTGTTTGCACAATGGTCGTTTCAACAACTACCTCTAACACACGAGATTCTTATAACAAAGACTTGCAAAACAGATCTAAACTGGTGGCTTCAAACGTGCAACCTTTCCAAGGGGAGGCCGTTTGTGCTACCCACGCCCACAGTTACGGTGACCATGGACGCTTCCCTGATAGGGTGGGGGGGCATCTTTCAGGGACAGACAGTCCAAGGCGAATGGACCAATTTGGAGTACAATCTGCACATCAATGTTCTAGAGTTGAGGGCAGTGTTTCTAGCGTTGCAACACTTTGCTCCCCTTCTTCCTCTAGGGACTATTGCAGTTCAGACGGACAACATGTCTGTAGTCTGGTACATAAACAAGCAAGGGGAACCAAGTCCTATCAACTATGCAGAGAGGCCATGAGAATTTGGCAGTGGGCGGAGTCCACGAGTCGCTTTCTAATAGCAACGCACATCCCGGGGTCATCCAACGTCATAGCCGACAGGCTGAGCAGAGCAATTCTGTTACCGCACGAGTGGTCTCTAAAACAGTCAGTGGCGAAAAGGATTTTTCGCACGTGGGGCCAGCCTTCCTGCGACCTGTTTGCGTCTCCAATGAATGCCAAATGCAGGAGCTACTTTGCCCTATTACCCCCTCCAGGGGAAGTCCCCAGGGACGCACTGGTTTACGATTGGCCCCCGGGACTCCTGTACGCATTTCCTCCATTTCCTCTAATATCAAAGTTTCTCCAGAAAGCCAGGAACCTACACAGGACGATAATCCTCATTGCTCCATTCTGGCCTCGTCAAATTTGGTTTCCCTTCCTGAAGATACACTGCATTCGGGGACCCTGGATTCTGGACCCAGAGCCAGATCTATTGACTCACTCATCAGGGGTTCCCCATCCCGCGCTCCGGTCACTCCATCTAGCAGCTTGGCTGCTCCAATTCCCAACTTAGCCAGGTCTGATCTTTTGTCACCAGCAGTCCAGGATATATTGGTGGCTTCATAAAGCTTCCACTACTAAAACATATACTAGCAAATGGAAGCGATTTGTATTCTGGGCAAATACACACCATGTGGATCCCTTTATAGCTCCTTTGAATAAGATATTAGAGTTCTTAACGGACTTATTTCATCAGGGTGCTTCTCCTGCTACTCTAAGAGTTCAATTGGCTGCCATTTCGAATTTCCATGTTGAAGAATGTGGAGCTCCTGTTATGGCTCACAGACTTTGTAAAGCCTTTTTAAAAGGAGTTTTTCATATTAAACCACCGGTCAGATCTCCGACGTCACCTTGGAGTCTGAATTTATTGTTATCTAAATTAATGTTGTCCCCTTTTGAACCCGCCTCTTCTTGTCCATTAAAATTTTTGTCCTGGAAAACTCTCTTTCTGGTAGCCATTACTTCCGCTAGACGAGTATCTGAACTTCAGGCTCTCTCCATCAAGCACCCTTATTTGATCTTTCACTCTGACAGAGTTTCTCTTGAACCAATTCATCCTTCCTCCCTAAAGTGTGTTCTATTAACAATATTAATCAGTCCATTGAATTACCCACTTTCTTCAAAACCACTCCAACAAACTGGAGTATATGTTACACAAATTGGATGTTCACAGACAGCTAAGATTTTATTTGGATAGAACAAAAGATCACAGAAAAACAGATCAACTCTTTGTGGCTTTTGCTGATAGCAGGAAAGGACTTGCAGTTACCAAAGAACTCTTTCTAAATGGTTAACGGATTGTATAATCTATGTCTCGATTCTTCTAATCAACCCTTTACATAAACCCAAAGGACATTCCACAAGGTCAGTGTCTACGTCTTTGGCTCATGCAGCTCGCCTACCACTGGACGCTATTTGTGCGGCTGCTACTTGGTCTAAGCCACATACATTTATTTCTCATTATAAAGTAGACAAGGTTTCTAGGGACAGGGCAACCTTTGGTTCCACTGTGCTCAAGAACGCCCTCCGTGAGTTCCTCAGGATCAAGGAGCTAGGACGCTACCCATGTGTAAGAACAAACGGCGAGATTGAACACTATCACATATAGAAGTTATGTCCTTACCATAACGTTCCATGTGGAGTGTTCATCTCGCCTTTGTTCTTACAGTCCCACCCTCCCACCCTTAGGAAGAACGTTCTTTGATGCCTGGCCAGGAGCATTCTGCTACTGTTACGACATTGTGTACATAGTTGGCATATATATATATATATATATATATATATATATGTGTCTGTTTAGATATATATATATAGTTTTCTGTAAATTCTTTCTATACATATGTGTATAAGCATGAATGTGCTATTCTGTAGATTGGTTTGCTTGCAAACTAGATCTGAGGTAAAGGCAGAGGGGGATTGTGGGTATTAGATTGTCTCGAGCTTCTTCTCGATGCAGAGCTTGCAAGAGGCCGGCACGGAGCCGAGGATCGGCTCCGAACCCATGTGTAAGAACAAAGGCGAGATGAACACTCCACATGGAACGTTATGGTAAGGACATAACTTCTATTTCTCCCCCACTGTACGTGAAAGTAAAGAATGTATTCTGGCTTATTTGTGCCCGAATGCTGTATTGCTGATCTACTTTTCCTCACTGAATTTCAGGATGCCATGCAGAAAAAGAGTGGTGAAAGTGATGAGCATTCTGCCACTTCAGAGTCCGAGTGTGAGAGCAGCAGTAGTGTGGAACCTAAGAAAGAGAGCCGAATGGTAAGTGTTTTAGATGATGCTGATTTCAAAATGTAGGTTGGGGTAACAAAGTAAATGTTACTAAATAATATCATCTGTGACAGATTATGTGTCAGCAGATGTTCTTCGTGTTTCACTGTTGCAGTCATTACATTTGGGTTACCTGCTTGCAGGTAGCCCTCAGTCAGCCTGATTAACAAAGTCTTGGGTCCTGCGTCAGTTGCTGTCCCTTATTCCATGACATCAGGTCATCAGGGGTATAAAGCATGCAGCTGATGCCATTACATCAGTCTTTCTTGCCGTGCGGTGCCCGAAGCAGAAGAAGTTCGCAAGTGCTGGTCGGCCAACTCCTGAATTTTTTGTTTTTGAGTTTCAGAACCGAAGTCCTCAACTAAAGCTAAGTACCCCGTTGGGGAAACTTTTTCTTGCTTCTTACCGATGTCAGTAAAAGTTAATAATTGCATTACTTGTGGAAAGCAAATACCTCATAAAGATTTTCATTCGTACTGTATTCCTTGCCTAGGTCCTGACCACGACGTATCTTGCTGTTGGTTTTGTGCATTATTTAATCCGCGCACTATCCTTCTTCGGTATATTTTCGCCTCTAAATATTTCGGTTCTTGGTTTAATTATCCAGAAATGTTGTTGGTTAGCCATCTGACTGCCGGGATTCCGAAAAAACGCAAAGATAAAGACAAGAGACAGGCCGCTGAGGTCCAAAACTACTGACGACACCTCTCCTAAGCCAGTCGCCAGTTCGCCGGTACTCATTGAGGAGCTTTCGCAGCCCCTGATACCCGCTACTTCTGATTCGCAGGCCTCTACTGAGACCCATTCGGAGTCCGGTATGCCTCGAGATGCTTCAACTGTGGAACCCGCGGATGTCTCTACCTTGGATGGGTCCGGAGCCGCTGTGGAGGCACCGGCTTCTGAGGTTGTATTCAGGCCTACGGACTTGCATATTAAACTGACGCCTCCTTCTTTACTTAGGCCTAAATCTCAATCCATGCCTAAAAAACAACGCCCAGGCCACATGCTCAGGCCTCTATGCCTAAAAAACAAATAATAAGAATGGCTGAAGATCTAATAACTCTAATCAGGGGTAGCCAACCCCCCCCCCCCTTCTAAGAGGCCTAGGACTGAAGTTGATTATGAATCTTCTAATCAGGATTCTGTTGTTTCTGATTCTTCTGATGATCTGGATTTGCCCTTATCTACTTATGAAGATTCTGATGCAGTGGACTCCATTCCCTCTGCTTCTTCTCCTGAGGATTTTTCTTTTGGGGAAAACTTACATACACTAAGGGCGCATTTCCACTGAGAAAGCCAGGATTTTTCTGATTCAGAAAAGAGGCTTAGGGATTTCCTTCTCCTACCTCAGCATAGGCCTTTAGCTATTCCTCCTGTACTAGACATTGTTGATGATGCTTTTTCGGAATTTAGTTTGGCCCCTGATTCCCTGCCTCCTGCTCCCAGAAAACCTGACAGATACTACTGGGTCCCCGAGTCCCACAAGTCCCTTTTTAAAAACCCTATTGCAGATCAGAGACTATTTCACAGGGGCCCAAGGACATTAAGGCTTCTACTGCTAAAAATCGTACCCCCTCTGATAGGGACTCCAGGGTGCTGAATAGATGGGGTAAGAAGGTTTACACTTCTGCAACCTTGGCCATTAGGGCTTTAAACTGCCAGTTGGCCATTAGGGCTTTAAACTGCCAGTTTCATATATTAAAGTATCAGCAACATGTTATTGGACTGCTTAAACAGAAAATGATGTTGATTCCTGACTGTGTGGAAAAATAAAGAATTACAGGATTTAATGCATTCTGCTGAACAAGTTGGAAAACATACTTTGCAGTGTGGTTTTGATTCATTAGAGGCCTCTTGAAGGGCTGCTGTTACTGGGTCTGTGCTCAGAAGACATGCTTGGCTTAAGGAGCAATCTTTGCTTGATAGTGTTAAAGCTAAATTGTTGGATGCTCCTTTAAATCAGGACCGCCTGTTTGGCAACAAGGCTGAGGAAGTTCTTAAAAAGATGGAAGATATAGCTAAATATATGCAAACTGTTAAAGATTGTTTACAAGTTCAGCCTCCTAGATTTAGTAGGCACTGGCCCTCTAAGAATTGGTTCTTTCCAGCCCCTTCTTAAGCCAAACCCAGACACAGCAAAAACCCCAGGTTTCAGTCCCAGGGGACACACAGAACTAAGCAGTGGGGGGCCTCCTCTTCCAAATCTGAGAATAATAAGACTCCCCCCTATCTGTCTCAATGACTTCCTTTTAAAATTTCCAAGCACTTATCAACTGACCGCCCCTTTGGCGGGAAAGATTGCTCTTCATGCAAAGAATTGGGAACTCATTACCCAGGACAAATGAGTTTTAAATATAGTGTCCCAGGGATACAGCTTTCACTTCTACACGTTGCCAACACCAAGCGGGTGGCTGGACCTACCCCCAAATCAGTGGGCAGAGGTCCAAAAACAAGTACTTTCTCTCTTAAGCATGGGGCTATTCAACTGGTACCAGAAGAGGAAAAGGGACAAAGTTTCTACTCGAGACTTTTCCTGGTACCCAAAAAAGACGATTCATGGCATCCTATCCTGGGCCTGTCTACTCTAAACACGTTTTTGGAGATTCCAAAATTCAAGATGCTGACTCTTCACCAATTACTTCCTATGCTAGGCAAAGATGCCTGGTTGGCAACAATATGTTTAAAAGAAGCATACCTGCACATCCCAATCAGGGAATCTTGCAGAAGATACCTACGCTTCAAAGTAGGCTACACGCACTATCAGTTCTCTGCACTGCCCTTTGGCTTATCTACTGCGCCCAGGGTATCCACAAAGTGCCTAGCTCCAGTTATTGCATTTTGCAGGCAAAGAAATATTCAAATATACCCATACCTGGAGAATTGTCTAATTCAGGCAGAAAGCCAGGACATACTTTTGAATCATCTGGTCTTTGTACAAAGGGTTCTAACTTGTCTGGGGTACACCATAAACGAAATGAAATCATACCTGGTACCCTGTCAACAAATTATATTCCTGGGAGCAAGTTTGAATACAACTTCCCAGATGGCTTACCTCACGCCACAGAAACAAATTCACTTGACAACCTACTTCAAACAAGTGGCCACAAAAACCCTTCTGTCTGCAAGACAAATATTGCAAGCTTTGGGGTTCATGGCCTCCTGCATTCTTTTAATTTCATATGCAAGACTGCATATGAGGAAACTACAGTGGTATCTAAAAAGCCTAAGGTGTCAGCATTCTCAAGACCTAGAAACAATGATTCCTATCATACCCTGCCTACGCCTAGAGTTCCTTTGGTGGGCAGAGGCACCTGCATATCAATCAGAAAGAAATGTTAGCTGTACAGAATGCTCTGACAGCCTTCAAGGACCACATTCTTCCAGGACAACTAATGGTAAAGACGGACAACACCACTGTTATGTGGTGCATAAACAAGCAGGAGGGTACACATTCTTACCCCCTCTGCAGACTAGCCATGGCATTGTGGAACACAGCCATGAGCTACCAAGTGCACCTACAAGCTCAATTCCTGCCAGGAAAATTAAATACACTGGCAGACGGACTAAGCAGAAATCTCATGGACCCACACGAGTGGAAACTGGAACCAAGGATTTTCAACATGTTGTCAAGCAAATGGGGGAGCCCAGATATAGACCTGTTTGCCTCTCCCCAGAACTACCAATTGGACAAATTTTGAACAAGGACTCCCCACAAACAAGCCTGGAAAGTGGATGCTCTTTCTTTCAGCTGGAAAAACCTTTCTGTCTATGCCTTCCCCCCTCTGCTTCTGCTCTCCAAAGTACTACTAAAAATCACACAGGACAAACTAAGGATGATTTTGATTGCTCCAGACTGGCCGTGCCAACACTGGTACCCCCCTCCTGCGCAGTGTGACACTGTTATCTCCATGGCACCTGCCTCAGACTCTTTCCCTGCCGTCTCAGCAGGAGAACCAGATTCTGCACCCTCAGCTTCTAACACTGAATGTTGCAATCCTGGCTAATTACTTAATCTCTCCTTTACCATCCCTCAGCAAACCTGTGATGGATAACATTTTAGAGGCAAGGAGGCCTAGTACTAGAAAATCTTTTGCTGCAAAATGGAAAAGATTCTGTGCCTGGAACCATTCTCAAGGGATGAGCACAGCAGCGCCCAATTTGCCTCAGATTTTACAATACTTAACTGAGATGCTTCACAAGGGCCTGTCTTTTTCCTCCATTAAAATCCACGCCTCAGCCATTTCAGCTCATTATAACACAGAACCTCCCCTTTTCTCTCATTCACTGCTCAAGCAGTTCCTCAGAGGGGCCAAAAGTTTAAGACCACCCAGGAGAGCTCCAACCCCAGCCTGGGACCTTAACTTTGTCTTGGAGAAACTCACTCTACCTCCTTTCGAGCCAGCTGCTACTGCAGACTTAAAAATTTCTTTCTTGGAAAACAGCTTTCCTTTTAGCAATCACTTCAGCTAGAAGGGTATCTGAATTACAGTCCCTTATGGCAATGGAGCCTTTCATCATCTTTCATGCAGACAGGGTGTCCCTCAGAACCAATCCATCCTTCATGCCCAAGGTGGTATCCAGTGTGGCTCTTAATCAGTCCATTCATTTCCCAACCTTCTTTCCCAATCCACAGAATAAAGGGGAATGGATACTGCATTCCTTAGATGTGCATAGAAAACTTAGATTCTACTTGGACAGGACTAAACCTCAAAGGAAATCTGAACAACAGCTGGTGGCATTTGCTGCAGGGGCTGAGGGGAAGACTATTTCAAAGCAAACCATTTCTAAATGGATAAGCCATTGCATTAATTTCTGCTATAAGCACCATGGAAAACCTATCCCCCAGGGGATCAGACCTCACTCCACCAGGGCTACATCTACCTCTACAGCCTTTCTCAGAGGCGTCCCTACCAGGGACATCCTAGGAGCTGCTACCTGGAGTTCTGAATATACTTTCACCAAGCATTATCACTTGCCAATTTTCTCTAAATCTAGAGCTGGCTTTGCCACTGCAGTCTTGCAGGGCCTTATAGCTGGCCCTAATGCCATCTAAATTCCTCCTCCCATCCTTAGCTTTGGGAATCTACCCAAATGTAATGACTGCAACAGTGAAACATGAAGAACATTGTACAGTTGTGTACACTTACCATAAATGTAGATGTTTGAGTGTATTCACTGTTGCAGTCCTGGTTACCCTCCGTCCAGCCCCCTAACATCTTTTGACTATACTTCTACTTTCCTTTACTATGCTTAAAAGCCTTTTTGGTGTATTTGCTTTTTTGTTGGAAGTATATCTTTGTACTTTTATATTTAATTGCTTCCGGTTAGGGGGGCACATGACATCTGGGGCAAGAAAAACTGATGTAATGGCATCGGCTGCATGTTTTATACCCCTGACGTCATGGAAGAAGGGACAGCAACCGATGCAGAACCCGAGACTTTGTTAATCAGGCCGACTGAGGGCTACCTGCAAGCAGATAATCCAAATGTAATGACTGCAACACGAATACACTTGAACATCTACATTTATGGTAAGTGTACACAACTGTACTTTATCATTCTACTGAATAATCAGTACTTTTCCGTTAAACCCCTACCATGTCTTCGCGCTGCTGATGCTGGTGTGGTTTGCCGATATTTTGCCGGAATCTACTCATTCATTCAGGACTGACAAATTAATATCCAATTCCCGAAGGTTATAACTCTGAAACTCAAATGGATGCCATTATGTAGTGACTTTAATCCACAGTCGTGTGTTCAAAAAGTACAGATTTTAAGACGAACAGACCAAAAACTGGAAGCACATAAACACCAACAAAATAAATTAAACCACTTAAAAACCCACCACCTACCAACATACAACTACTTTTTCTTGCATGATATAGAAGAAAAATTAAGCTTATAAATGAGAAAGACCTTTCTAAAATTGTGGGCAGTAAACATGAACTCTTTTTGACGTAAGACAGGACCATAATCACCAAGGATGGAGAAAACTGATTGTTATTAAACATAAGGATTTTGTTTTTATAGTTTTAAACATCGATTTGCATAATGCATCATGGTATTCAAATAAAAAACGTCTACTGCCCATAAGTTACTTTGCCATTAGCGGCTTAAGAAGACTGGTAAAGCAGAAAGAAATGAGAAGTCCCCCACCATGTTTCCACGTTTTTATTAATCAGAAGCATTATGTACAAATAATACATCAAGTACAACCCGCATGCTTGGAGCAATGCTGACTTTTCTCCAGTTCATAGCGAATGTTTGTAATTTATCTGCCTGGCCATGAATATCTAGCATATTCCGGTGGGCATATACTTTAGCGCCAGCAGCGCAAAGACTTGGTAGGGATTTAACGGAAAAGTACCGAATAATCTAAGGAGTGGTGCTGTGCAGTGGAATGACCAGGATTAGTTACTGCCCCATCAACAGGATGTTTAGGATACTTTTCTCAACAGGGATATGTATGTCAGTGTTCTGTTTTTTTTTTTTTTTTTCTTTCTTTTTTTTTAATATTATTACATTTGGAATGTTTGGTTTTATGGTTACATCATATGGGCTTAGGTTTCTAAGTTTTACTTATTTTTTTCAGTTTAAAGACGTGTAGGGTTTCCTGAATATGAGTTCTAAAAAAATATTGGATGGGGACAGAAACACTAATGCTAGTCCACTAAATAATGGGAAGTTACCACAGCTTTAAGAAAAACACACCTAACTTTATTTGGATATGATAAAGTAAAATATGACTTTAGTCATAACAGAAATGCTGGTGGTTAGTTTGCATATTTAACCACCATTGATTTTATTAATTTCATAAGGCTTATTATAATGGCTGTGTACTGTGAGGTTTATTTTTCTGTAGTCAGTGACTATACCTTCTACTCACAGATGCTTAGGATAAATTTTTGAGATGCATGGTTTGCTCCAGTCATAGTGCTAAGTGAATATCAAACAGAGTTTTAGAAAAACTCAGAAAACTGGTGCAGAATCTGCCAATCATTCCATAGGTCTAAACTGTAGAAACTGCATCCGTATGTGGCAAAATGTATTCTACAGTAGTACTATAGAGAGCTCGGACTTTACTTCAAAGCCCTGTTTTAACAGATTTAAAACTATTTTGTTTTCAGAGTTGGTATTGTTGGTGCACTATCCCTGAATTGTAACTGTAGTTTGATGTTCTGCATGCTGCATAGTTAAAAAAATACTGTTAAATATAAAATATTTTTTTGTGGTTTTGCATATTTGTGGACAGGTCTGTATGAATATGCATGTATATGGGTATGATTACATAAACTAATTTGCACAGTACAGTTTTGAAGTAATTGTTAGGAATATTTTTGATAGAAACAGGAGGCCTGGGCAAAGGAGGGGTCTGTGACATTTTGTTAGTGTTATTATGACTTACAAGATGCCCCAAGGAATTGTTTTATGGGGAATTTGATTTCTTTTGTCCTCTATAGCCCTTCTCAGTGGACTGCTGATGTACCTAAAATGTTGCCTATTATGCATTCTCAGAGTATAATCTCATAAATGAATTAGGTTGATTAAAAGAAGGAATATGGAGAGCTTCTCATTCCAGTTGCATACAAGGAAAACTCAGTAAAGAGTGTCCTTAAAATAGCAGCTCTTCAAAATGTAGTATCTGCTTCCAAAAAAAAGAAGCTTATTGCACCTCCATTCCCAGAAAAAAAATGCCAGATATCTTTATAGGTTCATAGGTAGGTACTAGGCTATCAGCCCTAGGGCCTATACAAGCCCAGCCAAAAAGGTACCCTGGCTTTTGCCACCCAAGAAAATTATTTTCCTGTGCCACTGTCAAGCAGAGTCACAGAAGTGATCCCTGGGGTGAATTTCCTATTTCCCGTCCAATCATCAAGATTTTTCTTGAAGGGTGCTAATGAGGAGCTTTGTTTGATATAGATAGGTAATTTATTCCAGAGTATGGGAAGTCTCTGGGACAGGAATCTATCCCTCCTGCATGTTCTGTTTATTGTTGTAACACGGTTTAGGTCCCCGGAGGGATTGGGAGTTCTTTAAGTGGAGCATGTCCAACAGCTCTGGGTTTGACATAGCTTTGTATGTTAGGCAGAGATCACCTCTGATTAGGCATTATGCGACGGAGTAAAGTTGGAGTTTTTTGAGATGGTCTGCGTAGGGCATCTGTTTGAGGCCGGTAGTCCTCTTTGTGAGGTATTTCTGCAGCCTTTCCAGTTGTTGTAGATGTCTTGTGAGGTACATACCAAAAGGGGCGTTGTACTCTATAATGGGTCTAATGAGTGATGAGTAGAGGGGAACAATGACCTCTTTTTTTCTGGATGAGAAACCTTTTTTGATGAGGTGTGCCACATAGAAGGATTTCCTGACTACTGTGGCGATGTGATTATCAAAGTAGAGACTACTGTCCACCTGTGTTCCAAGGTTTCTTATCACACTTGTAGTGTTAAGTATACTACCGCCTATGTTGTAGTTCATGGGTACAGAGTTTTTACCAAAGAGGATGCACTTTTTGGAATTGAGCTTGAGGCCATGGCTTTGACACCAGGCATCTGTCTCAGTGAGGCCCTTTTGTAGGATGTCCACATCGTTAAGAGTTTCGATTATGGCTCCTAGTTTGCAGTCATCTGTGAACTTCGTTAGCCAAAGACCTTCTGTGTTTCAGAGAAGTAGATACCAAACAGGAGAGGACCCAGGACTGAACCCTGTAGTTCTCCACTTGTCACTGATCTGAAATTGGATTTGGAGTCTGCTACTTTCACAGTGTGGGTTCTGTCAGTGAGCCAGTTGGCAACCCATCTTGTGACATAGGGATTTATACCTAGTTTAGTGAGTTTATCTATAATTCCAGAGTGGGGGATGGTGTCGAAAGCCTTGGCAAGATCTAGATAGGCTGTGTGAACCACCTTACCCTCATCTACGGCTTTGGTGACTGCTTCAAAGAAGTCTTATCAGGTTTAGGAGACATGATCTGCCTTTTACAAACCCAAACTGGGTGGGGTCCAGAGTTTGGAGATTACCAATGCTTTTGTTTATAAGTTCCACGATGACACGTTCCATGGCCTTGCAAACCAGGCTCGTCAGGCTAATGGGGCGGTAGTTCCCGGGGTCCGTGGTGGCTCCCACCTTGTGGAGTGGGATAACCGTTGCTGTGCGCCATTCAGCAGACACAAAGCCTGAGGTGAGGCTGTGATTGAACATGGTACTTAGGTGGCGTGTCAGTTCGTTCTGTAGTTCGTGTAGAACGCAGCCTGGGATGTTGTCTGGTCCCATGGATGCTGTGTTCTTGGCTTGGGAGAGTGTGGTTTTTACCTGTTCAGCTGTGATTGCAGGAACTTTGCATTCTTCCGGTATAGAGATGGACCTTTTAGGGAGTGAGAGGGGGGTAAAGTTAGCACTGAACCTATATGCCAGGATGTTATATCAGTTGGGTCTGTATATTTAGTGCCATTGTGCTGTAACTCAGTGTAGATCTGAGTGTTGCCATTGAGATTCTTGACATAGCTATAGAATGCTTTGTGGTTGTCTTTAGAATCAGTGGTGATTTTTTTTTTGTAACTAGCTTTGGAGGATTTTATCGGGGATTGCAGCTTCTTACTGCCAGCTTTATTCTGCAAAACAGACGCCAAACGATGTCAGAAGCTATAATTCCTCCATTGTTAAAGTGTCAAAGTAAATCCTTATATTTGTGCCCCGCTCAGTAAACACCATCATCAAAATGGAATTCTTCGTCGAACAAATAAAATATGAGAGTCATTAGTGGGCAACATTGCTACCACTACAAAAAAAAATAGTAAAGGAGCTCAGCAGTTAGAGCAAACAACCCAGACTTAAACTTCCTGTTCAGGAAAAGTGAAACTGGTAAAATTATCAAACTGCGCAACTGTAAAGTATAATTTGGCTATTCAAGAGGAAAACCAAGATATGAACTTCCAAATATGTGGACTTAGAAACTAGGTCATGTAGTTATAATTTGTGTATAGTAAGAATTCTTGGAAAATCCAGACACAACTTCTGTCAACTTCAGTAAATTTTTTTCATAGTTAAATTAAAATAAGGTATCTGCTGATGTTTACAACTTACAGTACAAGTCTCTGAAATTAATTTTTACAGCTCTGTTATTCGTGGAATTTGCAAAACTCCAAGACTGTAATAAAGTTTGGAATTCTTAACCAGGAATTCATTAAAGTTTATGAGCCATATGGCTAGTGTTAGAAAGGCGCTTCCATCACAATGTACCCATATGCATTTCAGAAACATGGTAGCCACAACGAAGTAAGGCCTCATTATCCACTAATTTGCATGTTTTTCTGAATTACAAATGTCCTTCTATTCATGTGTTGCAGTGTTCTTTACATGAGGGAGTTGCCTGCCCAGGTGACTCAATGTTGGCCAATATACCAGTGTTTTACTACCATGTGGTGCGTGGTATTTCTGATGTAGGCTGCTATCGGACGTAGGCCATGAAAGTGATGTATGCGTGCACCAATGTTAGAACCTCTTTGCCGCCAGTTGGATCTCCAGTCCTGGATGTCGCTCTGCTGCCAGAATCGCTTTTCTTCATTAAAGATAAGTGCCCCATTGAGAACCTTTTTTGTCTTTTGCTACTGTTTTTTCTTGATTGATGTCATCCAAGAAGGGGAAGTGTGATTGTGGAAGGCAGACTGCATACAAGGATAGCCACTCCCAGTGCCTTTTTTGTCTTGAGCCCCACCACGACCATAAAAAAACATTCAATTTGTCAGTCGTTCGTGATTAAGATCATCTCTTGCAATTTACTTAGAGAACCAGCGCTTGAGATTTTTAGCTAAAAGCTCGATGGAGAGTTCCTCAGACCTTACAGCTGAGCCTACCATGAGGAAGGCCAAAAGACCTAGGCCGGACGTTGAAGCTGCGCCTGTCCCTGCGGATGTCTGTCCCATGATATATGATAGCCCAGAGACATTGTCTGTCTTGGATCCGGATCCTCAGGCCAAGCCAGTTTTACAGGTCGCCTTAGAACCGGATGCTAGCATGTCCAGAGAGGCCTCACAGATATTGGGTCCCGATGTCCAAGGGGAACCAATGCTCAGTGTTGGAAGGCCCTAGAGGAATCACACAGATTGTAGTGAGGGAAGATGTTGATTCGGATTTGTTAGAGTGTAGGCCTATGTCCGGTCCTCCCACTTTACATTGGTTGGTCACGCCTGCTAAGAAAAAGCAGAAAGCCAAACATTCCTCATCACCTCCAGATCCTCAGAAAGAGTGGGAAAATTTTGACCAGGGCCTGTGCAAGGCCTTCTTGGCCTTGAGGGCTACCTCCATGTACCCTTCCCTTCCTCTCTCTCTCTGCCTCCCCCCAAAAAAGGGTCATACCACATACTACTTCAGAGGAAGATTCTTCCTCTGATGAGGACAGTGATTCTTTAGCTTACTCCTCACAAATTCCTTACCCTTTGTACTATGCTTCACTAGAGGAAGACACAGAGGGGACGGGACTCCCCTTTGGCAGAGATTTCATTTGGCAAAACCCTTTCAAAAAATGAGAGACCACTTTAAATGTGACAGCTATCAAATGTCGGAGGTACAAAAGAGATAATACAACCTCCTCCAGGTGGCGACCCCTAGTCCTTCAGCTATCCCTCCAGTTATCCCTGCCTTTCTGGCTGCCTTTGCCTCCATGTTCCTACACCCTGACTCACAGCTTCCAGGCCCTAAGAAGCCAGGTAGATATAAAGTGCCTCAGGACTGTAATTTCCTTTTTAAAGTCCCTGTGGCAGATCCCTCTGTCATCTCTGTAGCCTCTGATAAGGCCTCGAGATCCCTTCCTTTCTGTTCTTTTCTCCTCTCGGGACAAGGACATTTGGTGACTCGAGAGGTTAGGGAAGGAACTTTACACCTCGGCAACTTTAAGCCTTTCGGGCTTTGAATTACCAATCCCACATGACTAAGTATTCCATGGAACTCATGGCTCAATTGTCCAAAGTAGTATCTGACATGCCAGATTCAGAGAATAAAGCCTTGGCATCTTCCCTTATTGCTGCATCCTTTCAGGTGGCCTGACACTGTATCAGATGGAGCTATGATGTAGTTGAGGCTGCCTCAAGAGCTGCAGCTTCTTCCTCAGCATTAAGAAGGTTTGCCTGGTTGAGGCTTCAACCCCTTCCTGAGGACATCAAGGTGAAGCTCGTGGATGCTCCCTGTGACAACTTGGCCTTATTTGGTAAGGCATCTGCTGAACTTTTCAAGTCCCTTCAGGAAAAGAGCAAGGAGTGAAAAGATATCAAACATATTCTGGTATCTCCATTTCCTAAATTTTACAGGAACTATCTTGGGAAAAAGGTCTTCGTCCGCAGGCAATCCCAGACCCCCCCCCCCAACCCAAGCCCTCCAAGGGGGCAAGAAACCACATCACTTATCAGCATCTTCAGCTGTTTCTCATGTGGCTAACACAGCCGTTTCCTGATACAACAGGCTCTTCCTCCTGACTCCTCAGGACTACCCTGCAATACTCCCCTCTCCCTGCGCCTGTCCCTTCCAGCCTGGGAATTCATAACTCAAGGCGCCTGGGTCCTGAGTATCATCAAACACAGGTACTTTGTGGTTTGGCACACTGTGCCTCCCTTCAGGGGTGTCCCTCAACCTCCAGCAGATCAGATGTCTCTTTTCCTCCAGGTACTGGAAAACCTGTTAAAACAGGATACAATACAACCCTTGTCCCATCTCAATGTCTTATCTTTCTGGGGTGTAGATTCCAAACAGACAAAATGTTAGTGTCTGTCCCACTCCACAAGGCTCGGGAGCTCTGTCAAATCTTCTTGGAGATCCTTCCCCTAAACCAGTTGTCAGCAAGACAATTTCTCAGAATCCTAGGACTGATGGCCTCCGCTATCCCTATCGACATGAGGAAATTGCAATTGTTTCTGAAGTCCTGTGGACACAACATGCCCACCCATGGGAAATTCCTATCCCCTACCACCTTGCCTCAAGAAGGAGCTTTGGTGGTGGATACAGCAAATGTCTATAAACCCAGGACTCCCCATTCACCCATTGCCATTGCCTCCATCTCAGGACCTGTACACAGACTCTCCGGATACAGGTTGGGAAGCAGCTCTGGGCTCACACTGTTTATGGTCACTGGACCCCCTCTCAGGGAAAGGACCACATAAATAAATATAAAAGAGATAGAGCCATTGATCCTAGCTATTCAGTCCTTCAGGCCCTTCTCGGGCAATGACCGCTGCGGATCTGCACAGACAATATGACCGTTCTGTGGTATGTAAGCAAGCGTTGGGGGGGGAGGGGCAAGATCCTACCTCCTGTGCAGATTAGCCTTACAGGTTTGAGAACCAGCACGCCAAATTCAAATTTCTCTACAGGCGGTCTTCATCCTTTCCAATCAGAACTCTGTGGCAGACGCACTGAACAAATCCACAACACAGGCCCACAAATGGATGCTTCACAGGGATGTGCTCCTGGACATAGTCCGTCAGTGGAGTATTCCAGAAATAGACTGATTTGCATCCCTTCTGAACAAACAGCTTCCAAAATTTTGTGCCAGAGAACCACATCATCAGGCATGGAAAGTGGACACCCTGCCAACTTCATGGAAGGGGAAGTTTCGTTATGCATTCCCTCCTCTACCATTCATTGCAAAAGTCCTGCTGAAGATTCAGCAGGACAGACCTAAAATCTTGCTGGTGACCCCCCTATTGGCCAAGACAGCCATGGTTCCTTTTTCTGCACATAGCCAAGGGCAGTCATTGCAAGTTACCTCACAGAGTGGACTTGTTGACTTGGATCATGGGCTCCCTCATCCACTCACACTTGGAAACTCTTCAACTGATCCTGTGGGTAATAGACCCCTGATACCCTTTAGACACCTTTTCTCTGAGGATATGCTTCAAGTCCTGCAGGAGGCCAGGAAACCCATTGTGAGGAAATCTTACCTTTCCAAATTGAAGAGATTTTCTATTTTGTGTCTTGCTAGAAACCTGGATCCGCTAACAGTGGATCACCCTTTGGTTCTTTCATATTTGTGAGTTACTCAATGTTTAGCAATAAAAGCACATTTGTTAGCTATCTCTGCATGTCTTCCCATTTCACCTGCTTTAGCTTCCAGATTTGAGGCCATATAGTTTCTTAAAGGCATCCTCCACATTAGAGTTCCCAGAAGACCTGTGCCCCCCCCCCCCCGGGATCTTAAATTTGTGCTACAGAAACAGACCCTAGCACCTTTCGAGCCAGCCTCCTCTACCTGCCTCAAACACAGCACCTAGAAAACTGTTGTCCTGGTGGCTATAACTTCTGCCAGACCGGACTCTGCGATACAGGCCCTGATGGCTTCTCCCCCCTTCTTGGCCTTCCTCACAGACCGAGTTTCCCTTCTCACCCAACCCTTCCTTCATGTCCATAGTAGTTAATGAGTTGTCCTTAAACCAGGATGTTTACTTGCCAACCTTTTTCCCCTCTCCCCAAAACAACAGTGAGAGGATCCTACACCCACTTGATATGCATAGACAACTCAGATTTTACCTTTACAAAACTAAACCTTTTAGAAAATTGGACCAACTATTTGTGTCTTTCCACTCCAGGGCTTTCAGATTGCCTGTATCCAAATGGACCATCTCCAACTGGATCTCCAAGTCCATCTGTTTCTGCTATTCCTACCATGGAAAATCCCTTCCCTGCTCAATCAAGGCTCACTGTACAAGAGCAGATGTTCATCGTGTTACCCTGCTGCAGTCATCACACTTGGGTTATCCTGTCGTCAGGCGGTCCCGCAGTCGGCCTGAACTCCAAAGTCTTGGTCTGGCGTCGGTTGCTGTTGCTTCTTCCCTGACGTCAGTGCGCCAGGGGTATATAAGAGGCATCCGACGCCATTTTCTTCAGTCTTTCTTGCCACGCGGTACCCGAAGCAGAAGCAGTTCACAAGTGCCGGTTGGCCGACACCTGAGATTTTCGAATCGAGTTTCAGTCCGAAGTCTTCAAAGCTAAGTACCCCATTGGGGAACCTGTTCTTGCCTCAGTCCGATGTCAGAAAAAGTTAACAATTGCATTTCTTGTGGGAAGCAAATACCTCCTAAGGACTTTCATTCTTATTGCATACCTTGCCTAGGCCCAGACCACGACGCCACTGGTTGTCTGTTTTGTGCTAGGTTCAATAAGCGAACTATAAAGCGACGCTTTGATTTCGCACGACACTACTTCGGTAGGAAATTTAATTACACTATGCCGTCGGAGCAACCGACTACCGGCGTGCATAAAAAACGCAAAGATAAAGACAGGCAGCCTAGACCCAAGCCAGACTCCGAGGCCTCGGCTGGGCCGGTCGCCGGTTCTCCGGTTTTCAGTGAGGTGCCTACGCAGCCCCTGGCTACCGCAGAATTGGAACCCCAGACCGCTTCGGATTCTCTAGCAGAGAGTTCTAGGCCGACGCAGCCATTTTCTTTAGGCCCTACCGACGACATTGCAGAAGGAGAAGCCGGTGCTGTAGAAACACCTTCGGTTTCAGAAGGTGTCTTCAGACCGACTACTCTCACCATAAAATCTTATGCTAAGCTTAAGACTCCTCTAAAACCAAAAAAGACTGCACTTCAGTCTCCAGTTCAAGGCCCCATGCCTAAGAAACAGATGCTTAAAATGGCTGAAGATTTGATTTCTTTAATCAGGGGTTCCCACCCCCGACAAAAGGCCTAGACAAGAGGAGGATTATGCCTCCTCTGATCAAGTGTCTATTTCCTCAGGCTCCTCTGGGGAGCAGGATTACTCCTTTCCCCTTATGAAGATTCTGATGCTGAAGATTCCATTCCCTCAGCTTCTCCCCCTGAAGACTATTCCTTTGGGGAAACCTTACATACCATGAGGGAATATTTCCACTGGGAAGGTCAGGACTACTCCGACTCAAAGAAAAGGCTCTGAGAGTTTATTTTACTCCCCCAGCACAGACCACTTGCTATCCCCCCAGTTTTAGACATTGTGGATGATGTTTACTTAGAATCTAGTCTAAATCCAGATTCTCTGCCTCCTGCTCCAGCCAAACCAGATAGATACTACAGAGTGCCCGACTCACACAAATTCCTTTACAAAAGCCCTGTTGCTGATCCAGAGACAATCTCCCAGGGTCCCAAAGGGGCTAAGGCTTCTATGGCTAAAAATCCTGTACCCTCTGAAAGGGACTCCAGAGCACTAGATAGGTGGGGGAAGAAGGTTTATACCTCAGCTACTCTAGCTATGAGAGCACTAAATTGTCAATTTCACATGCTTAAATACCAGCAATTCCTAATGTCTCAAATAAAACAAAAGATGAGCACGCACCCTCAACAGTCTGAATTCAAGGAAATGCAGGATCTGTTGTATGCAGCTGAACAGGTGGGCAAACATACTTTACAATGTGGATTTGATTCCTTGGAAGCTTCCTGTAGAGCAGCTGTTACTGGGTCTGTTATACGTAGGCATGCTTGGTTAAAGGAACAAACTCTGCGTGATCATGTTAAAGCAAAGTTACTAGATGCACCCTTACAGCAGGATGTCTTATTTAGGGTTAAAGCAGAAGAGGTTTTAAAGAAAATGGAGGATAAGGCAAAATCTATGCAGACGGTCAAAGATTTCTTACAGGTACTGCCCCCACGCTTCAGCAGAAATTGGCCAACAAAAAATTGGTCCTTTCCAGCCTCTGACAGACCACAGAGGGGTAAATACAGGCGCCCAAGGGGCAGAGGACAAGCACAAATCCCTTACAAACCTCGACAATGGGGCACTGCAACACAGAAGGGAGGAGAAGACAGGTCCCAAACTACTAGAAGGCAAACACAATGACTTAAACCTCAAACTGCCAAGCAAAACTCTCTTGGCAGCTCCCTTGGGAGGAAAATTAGCACTTTTTGCAGACAACTGGCGCATCGTCACAAAGGACAAATGGGTCCTAGACATTATCTCACAAGGATACAGATTCCATTTCCACACCTTGCCAAGGATAAAAGGAATGCCAAACCTACCACAAAGTCAATGGGCAGAGGCACAAAAACAAATTACAGCTCTCATGGACATGAGAGCCATTCAATTCTAAACACCTTCTTGCAAGTACCCAAATTCAAGATGCTAACATTACAGCAGCTTCTTCCCATGTTGGGCAAGAAAGCTTGGCTAGTAATGTTGGACCTCAAGGAGGCATACCTGCATGTCCCTATCAGACAAAATTGCAGAAGATACCTCCGTTTCATTGCAGGTTCAACCCATTACCAATTCTCTGCACTGCCCTTTGGCTTATCTACTGCGCCCAGGGTCTTCACAAAATGCCTGGCACCAGTAATTGCATACTGCAGACGAAGAGGAATTCAAATATACCCATACCTGGACGACTGCGTCATCCAAGCAGAAAGCAAGGACGTTCTCTTACAACATCTGGCTTTTGTAAAACACCTTCTAAGTTGCCTAGTGTACACAGTAAACGAAAAGAAATCAAAACTAGTGCCCTCACAAAATATGACATTCCTGGGTGCCAGCTTGAATACAACGGCCCAGATGGTTATCTGACTCCAGACAAACAACTATAACTAACTCAGTACTTCAAAACAATGGCAACAAAGACCCAACTCCCTGCAAGAAAAATTCTGCAGGCCTTGGGCTTCATGGCATCTTGCATACTACTAATACCATTTGCAAAACTGCATATGAGGAAATTACAATGGTACCTAAAAAGCGTGTGGACTCAACACAGCCACAGCTTGGAAACAATGATACCTCTCATTCCCTGCCTTCAACAGGAGTTTCTATGGTGGTCACTGGCATGTCACCTCAACAAGAGTCAGCCTTTCACCTTACCCCCAGCCAGGCAAGCTATGACAACAGATGCATTGGACTACGCCTGGGGGGCACACATGGCAGGACGGTGCGTTCAAGGCATATGGACTGCAGATCAAAGGAATCTGCACATCAATCAAAAAGAAATGCTAGCTCTACAGAATGTTCTGACAGCCTTCAAGGACCTCTTACATCCAGGACAGCTTACAATAAGGACAGACAACACCACAGTAATCTGGTACATAAACAAACAAGGGGGTACACTCCTACCCTCTATGCAGGCAAGCAATGACCTTGTGGAACACAGCACTGGCTTACCAAGTTCAATTACAAGCTCAATTCCTGCCAGGAAAAAAGAACACATTGGCAGACGACCTAAGCAGAAACATCATGGATCCCCACAAGTGGAAACTGGATCCACAAGTATTTGCAATGATAACTCAAAATTGGAGGCATCCAGACATAGACCTGTTTGCCAGCCCCCAAAACTATCAGCTAACAAAATTTTGTACAAGGACATTTCACCATCAAGCTTGGAAAGTGGACGCACTCTCATTCAGTTGGAAAATGCTGACAGTATATGCCTTCCCTCCATTGCCCCTTCTCACAAAGGTGCTGCTGAAAGTCAGGATGGAGAGACTCCAAATGATACTCATTGCCCCAGACTGGCCACGCCAGCACTGGTACCCACTATTAAGGAATATGGCCCAGGGCCCACCATGGATTTTACCACAAATTACTCATCTGCTCACACAGCAAGACAGTCAAGATTCTACACAGCCAGCTCAAAACCTTAAATTTGGCTGCATGGTTGATCGCCTAAGCAACCAGCCAGCTCCTCTTTCACAAGCTATTATGGATGTTATTCTGGAAGCCAGGAGGCCCAGCACCAGGAAAGCCTACTCAGACAAATGGAAAAGGTTTTGTGCCTGGAACCAAGCTAAAGGCCAAAATACCCTTCAGCCGGACATACCTCAGATTCTACAATATTTAACTGAGATGTTGCACAAAAGGCTTTCTTTTTCATCTATTAAAATCCACGCCTCAGCTATTTCAGCTCACTATAATACGGATCCTCCCTTATTTTCACATCCACTTCTAAGGCAGTTTCTCAGAGGGGCCAAAAACATTAGGCCTCCCAGGAGAGCACCATCACCAACTTGGGACCTCAATTTTGTTCTGGAAAAACTTACGATACCTCCTTTTGAACCAGCTTTCTCAGCTGACAAAGTTTATATCATGGAAGACTGCCCTGCTGCTAGCAATTACTTCAGCCAGAAGAGTCTCAGAGCTTCAGGCACTAATGGCAGTAGAGCCGTTCCTCATTTTTCATCAAGACAGAGTTTCTCTACGAACTAACCCCTCCTTTATGCCTAAGGTGGTATCCAGTGTGGCTAAATCAAACCATCCATTTACCCACCTTCTTTCCAAATCCACAGAACAAAGGAGAAAGACTCCTGCATTCCTTGGACATTCACAGGCAGCTACATTACTGCTTGGATAAAACTAAGGTTTTCAGAAAATCTGACCAGCTTTTTGTGTCCTATGCTACAGCATCACAAGGAAAGGCTATCTCAAAACAGACCATTTCCAAATGGATAGGACATTGCATACGTTTTTGCTACACCCACCATGGAAAACCAGTTCCTGCTAGCATAAGGCCCCACTCTACCAGGGCAGCAGCTACATCTACAGCCTTCCTCAGGGGGGGTGCCAACCAAGGATATTCTGGAAGCTGCAACTTGGAGTTCAGTACACACCTTCACCAAACACTATCACTTACCTCTTTACTCTAAGACTAGAGCTGGCTTCGCCACTGCAGTTTTGCAGGGCCTTCTAGCCTCCTCTAACCCTGTTTGACTCCACCTCCCATCCTTAGCTTTGGGATTCTACCCAAGTGTGATGACTGCAGCAGGGTAACACGATGAACATAGTACAGTTTTGTACCTACCATAAATGTAGATGTTCGAGTGTATACCCTGCTGCAGTCCAGGTTACCCTCCCTCCATCCTCTCTGACCTAACTAAAACCTTTCAATACCTTAAAATCTGATGCAACCTTTGTGGTGTATTTGCTTATAGCTGGAGGGATGTTTTGTTTGTGCTAAACTTTTATTATTGGTACTATCTACTGACCACCTTTTGGGGGGGCACCTGACATCTGGGGCAAGAAAAACTGAAGAAAATGGCATCAGATGCCTCTTGTATACCCCTGGCGCACTGAGGTCAGGGAAGAAGCAACAGCAACCGACGCCGGACCAAGTCTTTGGAATTCAGGCCGACTGCGGGACCACCTGATGACAGGATAACCCAAGTGTGATGACTGCAGCAGGATATACACTCGAACATCTACATTTATGGTAGGTACAAAACTGTACTTCTCCTCCTCCTCATGGGCTTTCCTCATGGGACTAGACACGAACTCTTTTCTAGAAACAGCAACTTGGACCTCTTTCCATACTTTTACCTAACACTACAATCTGGATTCCATTTCTAGATCCAGGGCTGGGTTTGCCAGGGCCATTCTTTATAGTTTCCTGGAAAATTCCTCTGCTAACTCCACCTCCCTTTCTGCATGATCTTTGGTATTCTCTCTCATGTAAAAGAATTCTGCAACAGGTAAATAGAAGGACATAGGAAAGTTGTGTAATAAATTGCCATAACGATAGATGTGCTTCTCTTCTCTGTTGTAGTATTCCATCCCACCCGCCTTCCCCACTTCTTCTGTTCTTGGATGTACTGACTCTGTCCCTTCGGACTGTCCCTCTGCCTGGGGCTTCAGTTCTGAGGATGGTGTACACATACATCACCTTTATGGCCTATGTCTGATAGCAGCCTACGTCAGACGTACCACGCACCACACGGTAGTAAAAGACTTTTGTATACTGGCCAATGTCTGGTTGCCTGGGCAGGCAACTCCGTCATGTAAAGAATACTGCAAAATGAAGCGAAGGACATCTATTGTAATGGTAATGTCTTACACAACTAGTCTTTATTATCATGACATGCAGATCAGCCAGTCACCTTATGGTCATGTAGGCAGTGGAATCCCATCTTCAGTCAGCCTCTCAAACACATGTATACAAACACAAAGACACACACCATAATCCTGGTACCCATCCATACCTTCCCATAGTTTCCCCACCCCTGTAATACTTTATTACCATTACAGCATGTATGTATTAGACTCTGGTGGTCTAGTTTATCACCCCACACTTCGATCTCCATTAAAATGTCTGTGCTGGTATGGCACTAGCAACCTGGAGTCCAGTGATTCCTCCCATCCCCTGTCCTCATAGAAAAGTCAGCGCCATACAGCACTTCAGACATTAATCCCTGGAGTCTGGTGATTCCCTCCACCTCTCGATCCCCGTTTTGATGTTGATGTTGTTCTGGAAATTTTAAAGTAAAGCCTATTGTCTTAGTGGTTCCCCGCCTACCATGTTCATGTTCGGTGGTAGAACACAACCTTTTGGGTGTGTTTGCTACTTTGATATGATGGAGATGGCAGTGTAAATGTCATCCTGGAGGCGGTTCCAGAGAGAGAACACATGACTAATTAATTTATGCCTCTTCCCTGGAATGTCTCATTAGCATTCAACATGACTGTGGGGTCAGTCCTTCATGGTAATACACATCTTCAAATTGTGGACATCTGTATCAGAATGCTCGCTGAATAACAAAAAGATGTGTACATAGCGGTATCTTTATGAATACAGCCCTTATAACAACACTAATTGAAAAGTCAGTGCCTGTTAATACAAACCTTCAGAGATCTTTCTGTTGAAGTAATGAAACGCAAAGGGCTTAGTTTTCTGATTGCCAGAATGGAGAATCCTTGAAATAAGCAAGTAATATCTCCTTCATTCTTCCCAGACAAGTTAGTAACAATTTATTAAAAAATAGGCTAATTTCTGCAAAGAAAAATGAAGTTGGAACTGAACTTAATTATAGAAAAAAAGTAAACCTTTCTGCTTTTCTATGTCCACTGAATTACATGTATTTTTATTACTGAAAATATGATATAGCATAAAACAAAAGGAAGGAAAAATGTGACTTGTAGGAATTTGCATACCAACCACAGATACCAAAAGAATTGGAATAGGATTGTGGACAATCTTCTGCCATCCTATAACACTGCTCTGTCACTGAATTCCAGCTCTGTCCATCCCCAGTATGACTTCCACTGAAGGTTAAAATACTCATAAACTACCTGACTCTATTGCCATTCCTGAAATATTGTGCTGTACATGCTATGAGGTAGCAGGTAATGATGTTCTCTAATATGTTTCTAAGTAAATTTAAATGAATCCTAGTAAGATTCTTTCACAGTGTGTTTAAATTAATGTTGTTACCTGTTACCTTTATAGTTTGAAGGTGAATTCAGTTATATTACCATGAAGTGCACCAGAAGTGGGGTGACTTTACAGCTCTACCTGTATGTTATGACTAGTACTGAAGGCATTTAGAGCATCTGCAGTGTCAGTCCTGACATAGAGATGGAGTTTGCAGTCTCCAGTGCTGGTACCACACTTTCACTGTTATGTTTGCTTGTAACACTGCATGCATGACAGGGAGATCTTTGTCATGCATGCATTGTTATGGACCAAGTTACAGTGGTGGCAAACTACGGGGCTGTGCTGTTGGAAAATGCTTTAAAGTAAGAAGGTTGGAGCAGTTCCTTGTGTGTGAATGGTTGGTTAGTACATCGGACTACCATGCATGCCTGCATGCTGTTCTCAGCTGGCACACCACTCTTTTGTTGCATAAGAATAGGTCTAGCTGCGTTTTGGAAGTGGTACTGCAGGCATATGAGCTTCCAAGCTAATTCATAGGTACGTCTGTGAGGATGTTAAGAAGCCTTGCCTTATATTCCCTTGGTAATTTTTAGTCCTTATGTTATGAGTATGAATGACTTAGAGGAGGGCAGATCAAGGATATGTTGGGACATTACCTTGTTGCCCCTATCCATGAGGTACATGGATGCTAAACCGGGAGTGAGTTTGCAAATCTGTTGATGTCTTTTCTGCCCATCCCAACCTGTGGGTTACTAGATCCAAGGCCGCCATCTCAGAGTCTTAAGTGTTGAAACTCCTCTTCCTCTACCATTAATATTCTGCCTCTCTGAATCTTTTTAGATCTTGTTTGCCAGTATAAGGATCCAGGCATGGTCTTGAACTCCAGAGCGATAAGTAGTGGTTTACTATATATTTTGTTAATTTTTTTTTTGCTACTTTTTCTCATGTCTTTTATACCTGGCTTTGTGTTGTCAGTGTTTATGGAGTTTCTTATTCTTCTGTCCTCTTTCATCCAGTTTGGTGATTTCTGTTTATGGCTTTGCCACCCTTTTTCTTCTCTCTTGTTTCCAAAAAAAGTGTTAGATGTGTATCATCTGTGTAGATATAATTGTGATAATTTTAGTGTTTAGTAGTTTTGGTCATTTTTAATGTGTATTTATTTGTATTTCTTTGTATATATGTGCGTGTGTGTATATATACACACACACATATATATATATATATATATATATATATATATATATATATATACGGGTCTACTGCTTTACATCGAAAATACACTTCTTCGAAATAGAGCAGTAGACCCTACACTTCAGCGAAAGTGCACTTTCGCTGGTCTAGTTCCACGGGCTACCCAAAAACCCCACTAAAACATGTTTTTGCAGGGGGGGGGTAAGTCCCCACACCCCCCTACTTAAATATACCAACTCCGAGATCACACTACAGTGGGGAAAAGGGAATATTTCCATTCCACGCTGTGGTGTGACTGCCAAAGTCAATGTTCGAAGTTTCACTACTTCGAACAAGTGGACTCTCTGAAGTGGGGTTTGAAGTAGTGAAACTTCGAACATATGCACGGATCCCATATATACATACATACATATATATGTATATACATATATGTTGCATATAAATACATATGTATATGTCTGTGTGTGTGTGTGTATATATGGATCCACTATGTAATCCCGAAATACTGAAATCCCAAATTTCAGTATTTTGAAAATACATAGCTAAAAACACAAAATTCCAAAGCACGCAGAAGTGCGAAATTCAAAATCCCAAAGCTCGGAGATGTTGAATTAGCGCTTCTGCTGGTGCGGTGTGTAAATGGATGGGTGGAAGTTTAGGTAAATATGTATGTGTAAGTGTTGGTTAGGGGCTTCAGTGTGTGCAAGTGTGTGTTGTGATTGTGATGTGTGTGTGTGAGGGACTGTAAAATGTGTGGGTGTGAGTTTCCTTTGTGTCTCTGTTTCTGCGACCTCGGAGTTAGAATATTTAAGTAGGGAGGGCACAGCCCCCCACATGGGGGGTGCAGGGGGGGCTTGCCCCCTGCTTATCTGTAGTGTAGTATATATTTCATTGGGGGGGAAGTTGTGTGCATGTGTGTGCTGTATGTGTAGAGTAAATTCGGGATTTAAAATTTCGCGGTTATGGAGTTTCGGGATTTTGTGTTGTAGTTGTGTTTTTGGCTGTGTAATTTTGAAATACTGAAATATGGGATTTCAGTATTTCGGGATTACATAGTGGACTCTGTGTGTGTGTGTGTGTGTGTGTGTGTATATGTATATATATATATATATATATATGTGTGTATGTGTGTATATATATATATATATATATATATATATATATATATATATATATATATATATATATATATATATATATATATATAAAATGTATGTATATTTATAGTATATGTATGATGTGTATATATATTTATATGAATATACACACATTGCACGTGTATATATGTGTGTATGTATGTGTGGATATATATATATATATATATATATATATATATATATATATATATATTTATATGTGTATGTATATAAAAAAATAGATAAGATATACGTGGGTGACAGTTGTTGATAGTGCTTTCCAGTAATGTTCTTTGGCTTTTTTGTGTTTTTTCCCCTCTGCTTTTTCATGGAAAAGCAACCATCGGGATTCAAGAATTGTCCTGGTGTGTATAAGGTGTCTCCCTCAAGATACTTAAAATAAGTGTGTGTATTATTTAGCACTGGCTGACCTCACTGTGGTGTGCTGGGCATGTTTGGACTTTGGTCCTAAAGCCCTTGCCAACTGGAAGGCCAAGTTATTTGTGAATTATTTACTCCCTCATAGTAACCCCTTTTTTGCTGCCCCTTCTTACTATTCCCTGCAAAAAAATGTGGCTAAAAAAGTCTTCTAGAGAGAAAGGGCGAGAGTTTTGAAAGGCAATAGCAAAGTTAGAGAGAGGGGCAGAAGTACTCCTGTACCTCCATGAAAGGGCGGTAGGATCTGAAAATCCACCTGTCTTCTGCTTCTCCAGCTCCAAACATGGCCCTGGTGCCCCTTCAGTGCCAGCTGCTCGTTTCTTTCACTCCAGGATCAGAGCTGTTGAATTCTTCAACATTCTGTATTCCTAGCCCCTTCCTTACTGCAGGTCTTTTCTCTTCCTCCTCAGTGAGACTTCATACTCCATTCTTGCTGATTGCACTTGCGTAATTCCCATCTGAGCCATCTCCATCCCAGACATGAGCCTCTCCTTTTCAGATCTGAGGCCTGAATCCATCTTCAGTTAAGTCCTCAAAGCTGGCTTCTACTGCTTCCTCAGAGTCAGCCAGATCAGTCGAAAGTCTTAAGGCTTTGAAATTGGAGCAGTTGATGTGCACATTTTCCCAGGCCCAAATGGACATTGGAATCATTCCTTCTGCCTCTGGTCTGAGACCAGGGGGTCTTTTTCTCTCTGGCCCATCCTTGTTTGTTCCTTTCTTGGTCCATCCTTTGGTGCAAGAGTCTTTGGGTCTAACTGCTCTTATGCTTTCCCCCATGTTGGTAAAATCGGCTTAGCTGCCTCAAACACCAGCTCCGTCTTTGAACTCAACTGTGGGCCCAATCAGAACAGATCATGTGTCGGAGCTGAAGCATCAAGCCCAGTGCTCCTGGGTCAGGAGTGATGCTCAGGTTTTTGGAAACATTCCTTCCCTAGGGTTCTTTAGCCTTAGTTTGACACTGATCTTGACATCAGACCTGACAGTCTGCACCAGTCACTGGTTGCCAAATCCAAAGAAGACTGTGTCCAGTCCGTCATAGTGTCAGCATTCAGTGTTGCAGAGAGGATTCTCTCTATTGGATACTAGGGCTTAATTTGAAAAGTTGGACCTTCCCGGTGCTGTCACCCATCTTGTTCCTTGGGCTCGCATCAGCTGAATTTGCGACAGTTTGCACAGTTGCTCCTCGTGCTTTCCTATGTATGGGATCCCCCACTTCCAACCATGGAGTTACCCACTGAGGAAACCGACCTTGATGAAGGGGAGGGGGCCACAAAATTCCCCTGTCAAGACACCTGTTTTGGTGACTTATTAGATTTGATGAGACAGCTTGAGCTATGAACCCCCACCCTGTTAGCAAAGGGAAACAATAGTAAAGATAAGAAAGCTGTTTTATCATTAAGTCATCTAGGAGATTCCACTAGACTAAAGTGGATCCAGGGACTACTCAAGATTCTTCTTAGTTCCAAAGAAAAACAAGGACCTCAGATCCATTCTGGACCTCGGTGCATTGAATTATTTTGTAAAACAGACAAAATTCCATATGGGCATGGTGCAGTCCATTCTCCTTCTGCTGAGGAAGGATGGCTGGATATTCTTGGAATGCCTCAAGGATGACTACTATCACATACAGATAGGGTCCTGCAGTACCAGTTGGGAGTCGGCCATTATCATTTTCGGGCACTGCCCTTTGGGCTCACCAAACCCCTCCTTGGTGTTCATAAAGTGCATGGCAGTGGTTGCAACCTGGTTTAAGCTGCAGGAGTTCCAAATCTTTTCCTAGCTGGAAGACTGGCTCTGGACAGCAATCACAAGGGCATCTCTAAATCAGGCCGCTGACTATTTGTTTCAGCTATGTCTATCCTTGGGTGTCACCATGAACTTTGAAAAATCCAACTTGCCACCAGTACAAACCCTGGAGTTCATCAGATGCCATCTGGATACCACCATTCAGATTGCCCCCCCCTTCCAGACTTGGGTCTCTACAAATGTAGGCATCCCAGGTTCTAAACTCTGAGGCATATAGCTTCTATGATTCTCCAGCTCCTAGGCTTGATGGCCATGTCACTTTGTGTTGTACCTCTGGCAAGGTTACCTATGTGAGCTCTTCAGTGGACCCTGGCCATTCAGTAGTCAATCTTATCCCATCCGATCGACTTTCTCATCCATCTCACCAGCATATGCCATCACCATATTGCTTGGTAGCTAGAGTCCTACCTCCTTCTAAAGGGTTGTCTGTTTTTTCCCAACCCCAGGCCCTAATTACCATGGATGAGGGGAAGATGGTCCAAGTATCCTGGTCAAGTTCTTAGCCTTGGATAGTGCCTTGAGGGGAACCCTCCCATTTTGATTTTTGCTTCCAGTCCCTTGTATATCCTCCTAATTGACCTTATTGTATCAAGGAATGCAAATGCTTCCATTGCCCTGCTCATAAAATTTCAGCTTACTCTGTCAAAGAGTTTCTTTGTTTTAAGTCCCACCAACAACAGTGGCATTTTCTTACATTCTACTTCCCTCTGGAACTTTTAATGTTCTCAGATGTTTGCCTCCCCTCTAAAAAAAACACTGTGATCCATATCTATCAGTTCTGGCAACACCTTTGCCATTCCTTTAACCATTATAGACATATACACTTTATAGTCGTAATCAATAATTGAAATGGGCCAATATGAAGCTGGATTTGATGGTTCTTTACCGTCTTTAGGTATTACAGCCACCACAGCTTTTTTTTTTCCAGGATGTTGGTGCTTCACCTCCTTTTAAAATACTTTTAAAACCCTTCCAGATCTTTGTCATTTTCTTCCCTCCTTGTTTCCAAAATTTTCACTAGAATACCAGTTATTCTCGGAGACTTTCCTGCAGCTCGGTCTCTTATCACCCAACTCCAAACTCTGGTTCAGTTCCAAGGTACTCCTTATGCTTTCTCTGTCTTACAAGCATTTTCTTTGGAACACTGAATAAGGTTTCACTGGCAAAGTCTGTCCAGGAGCTTTATTATCAGAAAAAATGAGTAGCAGAGTTGCCTTCTACTTGGTGGCGCACTTTTTGTTGAACAAACTTTTGCATTTCTTCCTTAGCCTGTTCTGCATTACAAAAAAAATACTTTGATCCTCCAGGAAAAATATTCTGAAGACTGCTGGATACAGCATGTTTAATCTCACACCTGCCTGTCTACATTCTCTGATTTCACTTTTTCCCCAGATTTCTTATTCAGAGTCAGAGGAAAGCTCAGGTTCTGATTCCCCCTTGAGGGTGCCTCTTTCTCTGAGAGTATTGCTAGGATGTGCCAGTGTTTTCAGTTAGTGAACATTGAGTTTTCTTAGTTGCACAGAAAATGTTATTATAGAAGGATTTTTCAGAACCTACATCCGTTCCTCCTCTTCTGTGTGCCTTAGAGGATGTGTGTTATTGCCTGCAATTTTCCTGATACTCAGCCAGCTGCCCTGAAAAAGGCAGATAGAATGTTTAACATTCCTCATTCTTTTATAATTTTATGCACTATTCCCAACCTGACCCAACTGGTATTACTTTAGTTGATTCCACTGCTGCTAAGCACTTGGGTAAGTCCAATCTCAGTCTTTCTGTTAAGGATGGGAAAATTATTGGTTAGGTATGGGAAAAATGTATACTTCTGCACTTCGATTAGGCTTGTGTGTTAAAGTTTTTTTCTGACAAATTGCGAAAGTATGAGGAATGCTTTATTTGCAGATCTGATGTCCCTTTTCATTCTTCCTCACAGATGTGGTTTGGATCAGACTGTCATATCTGAGTCTGCCGCATACAAAAGACTTTGGATCCAATTCTTGAGCTCCTCCCTCTGTTCATAATGCTCTGATGATGTCCTTCAAGGATGCATCTGCAGTCCTAACAAATGGGTTGTCCTGTCGTCAGGCAGCCCTTCGGTCGGCCGGATTCCAAAGTCTGGGTCTGGCCTCGGCTGGTGTCGCACTTCACCCGACGTCATCTCTGCTGGTCTTCGGGTATAAAGGCATCAGCCGACGCCATTTTCCTCAGTCTTTCTTGCCGTGGCGCTCAAGCAGAAGCTGTTCGCAAGTGCCGGTCGGTCAGATCCAGAGATTACTACTACCGAATACTACTTGAAGACTTCTAAAAGCTAAGTACCCGTTGGGGACTCTTTCTTGCCTCAGCCGATGTCAGAAAAAGTGAATAACTGTTTAACTTGTGGGAAACAAATACCTCATAAAGATTTCCACTCTTACTGCTTACCTTGTTTAGGCCCAGACCACGGCGTAGCAGCCTGTTTAGCCTGTGCTTCTTTCAACCGACGAACGCTTAGGCGCCGGTCGGAGTTTGCTGAACAGTTTTTCGGCTCAGATTTTGCATACATTATGCCGCCGGATCCTCCGACTTCTCAAATGATTAAGAAACGAAAAAAGACCGACACTCGCGGTCCGCGGTTTCGCCGAAACCACGGTTAAGCAAACGCGAGTGTCCCGGTTTCCGCCGAAACCGAGCAAACGGGTCAATCTTCAGCCGAATCCATGACTACTACCGAGGCTCCTGCTACCCTAGTTGAATCGGCCTCTGAAGTTTTGCCTACTAATGTGGTTCCTCTAGAATTATCGGACACCATCCCTTTGGATGTCTCTACCCCAGCACGTGGTGCTGCTAGGCCTCCTGCAGCCATGTCTATTAAGGCCTTTGCCAGGGCTAAAGCAGCCAAAACTGCTAAGTCTGTGCCTGTTAAGCCCCCCTCTCACAGGCCCAGTTCCAGTTCCCAAATGCTTACTCTGGCAGAGGATCTCATCTCTTTAATTAGGGGATCCCAATCTCACCCAGACAGGGCATCTCAACCTCCAGAAAAGAGACCTAGAGCAGAGCCCCCTGAGCCAGTGTCCTCAGATGACTCTTCTGATGATTCAGACAATACAGACCATCCAGAGGCTCCTTTTTCTACTTATGAAGATTCCGATGCTGAAGAATCTATACCTTCTGCCTCTCCACCAGAGGAATTTTCCTTTGGGGAAACCTTACATGCCATGAGAGAGCAATTCCAATGGCAGGGACAAGATTTCTCAGATTCAAGAAAAAGGCTTAGGACCTTTCTACACTTACCGCAACATAGGCCCTTAGCTATACCTCCAGTTCTTCCTGTTGTGGATGATGCATTTAATGATGTTTGCACTGCTCCTGATACTTTACCTCCAGCCCCTGCCAAGCCCGATAGGTTTTACAGGGTACCGGACACTCATCACCACTTATACAAGGCTCCCCTTGCAGATCCTGAGACTATCTCCCAGGGGCCTAAGGCAGTAGCTCTGACCTCAGCGAAAACCCCTCTCCTTCTGAAAGGGAATCCAGGTCCTTAGAGAGATGGGGTAAAAAAGTATACACCTCTGCTACTCTCTCAGCTAGAGCTTTGAACTGTCAGTTTCATATGATCCAATACCAAGAGTTTATGCTTGATCAGTTAACTAAGAAAGTGTCCTCTGATGATTCCTTAGATAAGAAATATGTTTTAGAAATGGTGAATAACATTCAGCAGGTTAGTAACCATTCTTTAAAATGTGGCTATGATGCACTGGAGGCTTCATTTAGATCAGCCATGACTGGCACAGTTATAAGAAGGCATGCATGGTTGAAAGAACAGGTCTTGCCGGATCATGTTAAAGCAAAGCTATTAGATGCTCCTATGGATAAGGTCAGTCTATTTGGTTCTCCTGCCCAACAAGTAATGAAGAAAATGGAAGAGAAGGCAAAATCTGTACAAACAGTTAAAGATTTCTTACAGGTTCAGCCCCCAAGGTTTAGCAGGAACTGGCCTTCCAAAAATTGGTCCTTTCCAGACTCCTCTAAATCTCAGAGAGGCAGGAATAGACGCTCCAGAGGCAGAAATCAATCCAGAGGAGGTGCCTACAGAGGACGCCAGTGGCAAGGCAATAACCAACGAGGCACAGACACAACCACTGCCACTGCAACAGGACAATCACAGTGACTTGGCTCTGACACCGCCTACCAGGGAACAAATAGCAGCACCCTTAGGCGGAAAGTTAGCCTTATTTTCAAAAAATTGGCACTATATCACAAGAGACAAGTGGATTTTGCAAACTATAGACCAAGGCTACAGGTTTCATTTCCACACCTTACCAGTAAAAAGAGGAATGCCAAACCTACCACCAAATCAAAAAAACAGAAGCTCTAAAACAGATAGCTCAGTTAATAAAGATGAGAGCTGTGGAAAGGGTACCACCTACAGAACAGGGCAAAGGATTTTACTCCAGACTCCTCCTAGTACCAAGAAAAGAGAAAAGTTGGAGACCTATTCTCGACCTGTCCGCTTTAAACACATTCATCATTGTTCCAAAATTCAAAATGCTGACCCTACAGCAACTTCTTCCCATGCTGGGCAAGGAGTGTTGGCTGGTAACTCTAGATCTCAAGGAGGCATACCTGCACGTCCCCATACGACCAAATTGCAGAAGATACCTCAGATTTCTTGCAGGATCAGAGCATTATCAATTCTCAGCATTGCCCTTTGGCTTATCTACTGCGCCCAGAGTATTCACGAAATGCCTGGCATCAGTAATCGCTCATTGCAGGCTACAGGGAATCCAAATTTATCCATACCTGGACGACTGCCTGATACAAGTGGACAACAAAAGCAAGCTGACACAAGACTTACAAAGAGTCATTTGCTTACTACAAGCCCTGGGATACACAGTCAATTTAAAAAAAGTCAAGACTGATACCATCCCAAACAAGAACATTCTTGGGTGCAGAATTGGACACAGTAAAACAGATGGCATTCCTAACTGCAGAAAAACAAGGACAACTCCCTCTTTACTTCTTGGCATTAACAAAGCAGAACAAACTAACAGCAAGGAAAGTACTGCAGGCCTTGGGCTTCATGGCATCATGCATAATCCTGGTCCCCCATGCCAGACTGCATATGAGAAAGCTACAGTGGTACCTAAAGAATTTATGGTCTCAACACAGGCACAGCTTAGAAACCGAAGTACCACTAATCCCATGCTTGAAACAAGAGTTCCTATGGTGGGCTCAAGCATGCCAGTCAAACCCAGGTTTGGCCTTCCACAACATTCAAGCAAGCCAAACCATCACAACGGACGCCTCAGACCTAGGTTGAGGGGCCCACATGCTGGACAAATGCATTCAAGGATTATGGACTCCAGATCAGCTGCACCTGCACATAAATCAAAAAGAAATGCTGGCAGTAAAACTAGCAATCCAGAATTTCAGACCATTCCTCAAAGAAGGCCAATTAATGATAAGGACAGACAACACCACAGTCATGTGGTACATCAACAAACAGGGAGGCACTCATTCATACCCCCTATGCCGAATGGCTCTGGACCTATGGAATATGGCTCTGAGATACAACATTCAGTTACAGGCAATATTTGTACCGGGAAAAGAAAACATCCTAGCAGACATGTTAAGCAGAACTACCTCGGATGCTCACGAATGGATGCTACACCCGGACATCTTCAAGGCCATCACAAAGAAATGGGGAATGCCACAAATGGACCTATTCGCATCCCCACTCAATCACCAGCTCAAGAAATTCTGCACAAGGACATACCACCCACTTGCTTGGAAGGTGGACTCTCTATCCTTCAGTTGGAAAGGCCTGACAGCATATGCATTTCCACCTCTTCCTTTGATGCACAAGGTACTACTGAAAATCAAAGAGGAACGTCCAAGGATAATTCTGATAGCTCCAAATTGGCCAATACAACATTGGTATCCATTGCTGAGGAGCATGTCTCGGGAAACGTGGACACTACCCTGATTCCTTTGATGTTAACTCAGAGCGACTACAACATCATGCATCCAAACCTGAAAACTCTGCAACTGACTGCCTGGAACATTACATAAGAGCAACTAACCCAGATTTATCCCAAAGGGTTAAAGACATTATCCTTGAGGCCCGCAGACCTTCAACAAGAAGGAACTATGCAGGAAAATGGAAAAGGTTTGTCATTTGGAGTACTGAAAGAGGAAAAGATGTGTCAAAGATAGATATTGCCAACATCCTGGAGTATTTGACAGAGCTTCTCCATACAGGCCTGTCCTATTCCTCCATCAAGATACATGCATCAGCTATTTCTGCAGAATACAGCTTGATCCCCTGTCTTCTCACATCCTCTACTCAGGCAGTTCCTCAGAGGAATCAAGAATGTAAAACCTCCTAGGAAACCACCATTACCAGCATGGGACTTGAACTTTGTGCTAGAAAATTGACACTCCCTCCATTCGAACCAGCAGCAACAGCAGATCTTCAACACCTATCCTGGAAAACTGCTTTCCTACTGGCAATTACTTCAGCAAGAAGGGTTTCGAACTACAGGCTTTAATGGCAGTACAACCCTTCCTAATCTTCCATCAAGATAGAGTGTCCATGAGAACTAATCCTACATTTATGCCTAAGGTGGTATCCAGAGTGTCTCTAAACCAGGCAATCCACCTACCTACCTTCTTTCCCAATCCACAGAACAGGGGAAAGACTGCTGCATACCTTGGATGTACATAGACAGTTAGCTACTACCTGGACAGAACCAAGGGCAATAGAAAAACTGACCAGCTTCTAGTAGCTTATGCAACAGGAAGGGAAGGAAAAGCAATTTCCAAACAGACAATCTCCAAGTGGATAGGAAATTGCATAAGATTCTGTTACTCCTACCATGGAAAGCAAATTCCACAGAACATAAGGCCTCATTCTACAAGGGCTACAGCCACTACCACAGCTTTCTTACGAGGAGTGGCTACCAAGGACATTATTGAGGCGGCTACTTGGACCTCTGTGCATACATTTGCCAAGCATTATAACTTACCTCTATACTCTAGATCCTGAACAGGGTTTGCCACTGCTGTTTTGCAAGGGATCCTAACTACACCATAATTCTTCTTCCTCCTCCCCTAGTTTGGCTATGGTATTCTACCCATTTGTTAGGACTGCAGATGCATCCTTGAAGGACATAGTACAATTTTGTACCTACCATAAATGTAGATGTCCGAACAGGATAGCATCTGCAGTCAGGATTACCCACCCTCCTTCCCCTCTGTGGTACTCCTAGGGTATTTACCCTCCTAATAGCTAGCTGGGGGGGGATCTCTTATGGTGTATTTGTTTGTATACATGTACATACATGCTTATTTTTTGTGTTTGCCTTCTACCTTTTTTGGAAACATTGGCATTTACCCAAAATTTAGCTTTCCAAGAGGGCAACTGGCATCTGGGGCAAGAAACACTGAGGAAAATGGCTTCGGCTGATGCCTTTATACCCGAAGACCAGCAGAGATGACGTCGGGTGAAGTGCGACACCAGCCGAGGCCAGACCCAGACTTTGGAATCCGGCCGACCGAAGGGCTGCCTGACGACAGGACAACCCATTTGTTAGGACTGCAGATGCTATCCTGTTCGGACATCTACATTTATGGTAGGTACAAAACTGTACTTTCTTCATGTTTCACTGTTGCAGTCATCACCTGTGGGTTATCCCTGCTGTAGTAGCCCTTGGCTGGCCCGAATAACATAGTCAGTGTTTTTTTGCGTCGGGTGCCGTTGCCTGTAGTCTGACGTCAGGTCGTCAGTGCTATAAAGCAAGGTAGCTGACGTCTTTACATCATTCTTTCTTGCCGTGAAGCCCGTAGCAGAAGCAATTCGCACGAGTGCCGGTCGGTCGCTACCAGAAGTTGAATTTCAGCTGAAAGCGTCTAAATTTAAGTACCCCGTTGGGATCCTTTTTTCTTGCACTAACCGATGTCCGAAAAAATTAACAATTGGCTCGCCTGTGGAAAACTGACCCCACACCAAGACTTCCATTCTTACTGCATCACTTGTTTAGGCTCAGACAATGACGTCCCCCGTTGCCGGTTATGTTCCCTGTTTAATGCGAGAACCATTCGCCGTAGAGCTCTTATTGTCAACAGTTATTTTCGTGTTCCGTCTTTGCATTCCGATATGGTGTCAGTCAACCAACAATCTGTGGACATTCCGAACAAATGTAGAGATAAAGATAGGGACAGACCACACGAGGCTAATCCGTCTGACGATGCTACCGCTAAGCAGGCCATCAGTTCTCTGGAATTCAGTGAGGCACTATCGCAGCCCCTGATGCCCGATTCGATATCTATGCAAGCCTCTACCGAGACTCTTTCGGAGTCTGGTATACCGCAGAAATCTTCCTCATCTTCTGAGCCTTTGGCTGTCTCTGCCTCGGTTGGGTCAGTTGCCGCAACACAGGCACTGGCTTCTGAGGAGGCCTTTCGTACTACTGAATCTAGACCAAAAAATGATGTCTTCACATCCGATTACCATTTCTCTCAGACTGTATTCTCTCAGGCCTAGAAGCCAGGCCACTCTTAGGAAATCTCCTTCTAGCCACCATCTTGCTACTGCTCCACCACCCCAAGCACAAATGCTTAAAATGATGGAGGATCTCCTCTCCCTTATCTGAGGTAGTCAGGCCACAACTTCTAAAAGGAAAAGTCACCCTTCTCCAGAAATTATGACAGAACAGGATTCTGAAGAATCTGACTATTCAGTTTTTAAAGAGGAACAGCATCCCTTAACTGCTTATGAAGATTCAGATGCAGAGGAATCCATCCCTTCTGCCTCCCCTCCAGAGGACCTTTCCTTTGGGGAAATCCTTCACTCCCTCAGGGAACATTTACAATGGGAATCTCAGGAATTCACACAGTCTAAGAAAAGACTTGGAGAGTTTCTTGACCTGCCTCAGCACAGACCCCTGGCCATCCCCCCTATTTTAGAAGTGGTGGATGATGTTTTCTACAAATCTATCTTGGCCCCCTGACACCCTCCCTCTTGCTCCCAGTAAACCTGACGGGTACTACAAAGTACTGGATTCTCACAAGTACCTGTACAGAAATCCTGCTGCAGACCCAGAGGTCATTACACAGGGAACTAAAGGAGCTAAGACTAGTTCTGCCAAGGACTCCAGAGCTTTGGACAGATGGGGTAGAAAAGTATACACCTCTGCAACCTTAGCTATCAGACTGCTCAATTGTTCATTCCATATGTTAAAATGTCAACAACACACTTTGGAACTATTAAAACAGAAGATTGCTACCTTTCCTGACTGTGCCAATTTAAAAGAGTTAGCAGATTTACTGCACTCTGCTTGTCAAATAGTCAGACACTCATTACAATGTGGCTGTGACACCCTAGAAGCCTCTAGCAGGGCAGCAGTCACAGGATCTGTCATTAGGAGACATGCATAGCTGAAGGAACAACCTCTCCCTGATCATGTCAAGTCTAAACTTATTGATGCACCCCTAGATAAGGAGCGGTTGTTTGGGGAAAAGGCAGAAGAAGTGCTTAAAAAGATACAAGACAAAGCAAAATCTGTGCAAACAGTAAAAGATTTCTTTCAGGTTCAACCTCCCAGATTCAGCAGGAACTTTCCCTCTAAGCACCGGGCCATCCCTGCACTTAGCAGACAGGGCCAAGGTAAGCCCTGCAGGGACAGACCATCCAGGCCCCTATCCCAGGCCAGCAGAGAAGTAAAGAATGGACCACTTCCATCTCTAAGGCAGGGAGTTCTAAGCCATCCTTCTATGGCAAACACTCACAAGAACTCCCTTTCCCCCTCTGCCCTCCCGTCACTCATCAAAACCTAGGAGGAAGGCTGTCCCCCTTCAAAGACAATTGGCTTTCTGTTGCAATGGACCAGTGGCTCTTAAAGATCATTTTTCAGGGATAAAAATTCTTTCAGCGAACTCCCAATTCCAAGAGGGTACCCAGACTTGCCTCCAAATCAGTGGGCAGAGGCATTGAAACAGGTCCAAACTCGTATATCCCAGGGGGCAGTAGAACCTGTCCTCTCAGATCAAACACACAAAAGCTTTTATTCCAGACTATTCCTTGTTCCCAGAAAAGAGGGCACTTGGCGCCCCATCCTGGATCTATCCATTCTGAACACCTCCGTGGTGGTCCCCAGATTCAAAATGCTAACTTTGCAGCAGCTACTGCCTATGCTAACAAAAAATGCCTGGGTAGTGCTCCTAGACCTAAAAGATGCCTACCTCCACATCCCATCAGGGAATCCTGCAGGAAATTCCTGTGCTTCAGAGCAGGCTCACAACACTTTCAGTTCTCTGCACCGCCCTTTGGCTTATCTACTGCCCAGAGTATTCACCAAATGCTTGGCCCCAGCCGTAGCATTCTGCAGACAGAGAAGTATACAGATTTACCCTTACCTGGATGACTGCCTCATTCAGGCAGAATGCAAAGAAAAGCTACTCCAGGACATTCTCTTTGTCAAATCACTCCTAACTTCCTCTAGGGTTCACCATCAATGAGAAGAAATCAAAGCAAAACCCCATCAGGAAGATCATTTTCTTGGGAGCTGTGCTAGACACAGCATCTCAAATGGCCTTCCTATCCCCAGAAAAACAGAGCTTCCTGCCTCTCTACTTTGCCCAGCTGGCTTCCAGAAGTCACCTCACTGCGAGGAAGTTCCTGCAATACATGACATCTTGCATCCTTCTCATTCCTCTGACCAGGCTTCACATGAGAACAATTCAGTGGTATTTAAAGAACCTTTCATGCTAGCACTCTCAGTCCCTAGAGACCTCGCTCCCTCTCATCCCGTCTATAAGGGCCGAGTTTCTCTGGTGGCCAGAGGCCTGTGCCAGGAACAAGGGTCTTCCCTTCATCCTCCGCCCTTCCGGCCAGACCATCGCCACTGACACCTCAGACATTGCTTGGGGCACTCACCTAGGAGGCAGGTGCACCCAAGGTCTTGGGGATGCCCAGCAACTTCACTTGCACATCGATCAGAAAGAAATGATGGCAGTACAAAAGGCTCTGACGTCTTTCAAACCCCATCTCAGGCCAGGGGTTCTCCTTATAAAAACAGACAACACCACAGTAATATCAACAAATGGGGGGGGCCTAATCTTTCCCCCTGTGCAGGTTAACCATGAGCCTTTGGCTTACAGCCACCTCCGTAGGTCTACACCTAATTGCCCAATACCTACCAGGGGTCAACAACACCTGACAGACCACCTAAGCAGAAAGTTACTGCCCCCCCCCCCCCACAAATGGCAGCTCCACAGGGAAATCTTTCTACAAGTCATTCAGGAGTGGGGGACTCCAGAAGTGGATCTATTTGCCTCGCACCTCAACCACCAGCTGCAAAAGTTCTGTACCAGGGAGTATCACCTCCTAGTGTGGAAGGTGGATGCCTTGACCTTCCCCTTGAACTCCCTCTTTGTGTACGTGTTCCCTCCTCTGCTCCTTATTCCCAAGGTACTGATCAAAATAAGGGCGGAGAGACCAAAGGCCATCCTCATTGCTTCAGATTGGCCCAGATAGCATTGGTACCCTTTACTGCACAGCCTTACCTTGCACCCCCCCCCCCCCGAGGAGCTTCCCCTGATCTCAGACCTCTTAACCCAGGTGAGGGGAAGATACTGCACCCAGACTTACAGACTCTCAATCTTTCAGCATGGCTTATACCCTTAAAAGCTAACAAGGAGTCTCTGTTAAGCAAACAGATCCTAGACATCATCACAGAGGCCAGAAGGCCCAGCACCGGAAAATCATACACAGGGAAATGGAAAAGATTCTGCTCCTGGAACCAGTCCAAAGGGGCTAGTACCTCCCATCCTTCCATCCGTCGTATCTTGGATTACCTAGCAGAGTTGCTCAATAGTGACCTCTCTTTCTCCTCTTTTAAAATCCAAGCCTCAACCATTTCTGCCCATTACGATTCAGACCCACCCCTCTTCTCCCATCCTTTAATTAAGCAATTCCTCAGAGGGGCTTCTAATATCAGACCTCCCAGAAGGCTTCCCATGCCACCCTGGGACCTGAATTATGTTCTAGAAAAACTAACCTTACCTCCTTTCAATCCTGCTGCTTCTACAAAACTGAAATACCTCTCCTGGAAGACTGCCTTCCTACTAGTTATCACCTCAGCCAGAAGGGTATCAGAACTTCAGGCTCTTATGCCTGTTGAGCCCTTTAACATTTTCCATGCAGACAGGGTCTCCCTGAGGATTAACCCCTCCTTTATGCCCAAGGTGGTATCTGATGTGACCCTCAACCATGCCGTACACCTATCCACCTTCTTTCCCAACTCTCAAAACATGGGGGAAAGAATTTTACACTCACTAGACATGTACAGACAACTCGGATACTATCTGCACTGTACTAAACCATTCAGAAAAACAGACCAACTACTTGTCAGCTCTGCCCCTGGGGCAGAGGGGAAGCCCATTTCCAAACAAACCATTTCCAAATGGATATCACACTGTATCCATTTCTGCTACAGACTATATGAGAACCCCCCCCCCCCCAAGTCTATCCATACCCATTCCACTAGGGCAGCCTCCACTTCCACAGCCATCCTCAGAGGAGTCCCCACCAGGGACATCTTGGAAGCTGCCACCTGGACCTCTGTCCCATACCTTTACAAAGCATTACCACCTACCTCTTTTTTCTAAGTCTAGGACAGGGTTTGCCTCTGCAGTTCTGCAGGGCTTGCTGACCCATGCCTAGGACTCTAACCTATCCTTCCACCCCTCTGCTCAGCTTTGGGAATCCTCCCACTGGTGATGACTGCAACAGTGAAACAAGAAGAACATAGTGCAGTTATGTACACTTACCATAAATGTAGATGTTAGAGTGTACTCACTGGTTTCCCTCTCTCCATCCTTTTTAAAGCATCTTCCCCTGGGGGGACATAAGCTCACCACGGTGGCTTTTAGCCACCAGGGCCACATTTCCTTATTTCCTTGAGCTTCTGACTGGTCAGGGCAAGAAAAACTGATGTATTGACGTCAGCTGCCTTGCTTTATAGCACTGACGACCTGACGTCAGACTACAGGCTTCAGCAACTGACGCAAAAAAAAATTGACTCTAGTATTTGGGCCGGCTGAGGGTTACCACAGCAGGGATAACCCACAGGTGTTGACTGCAACAGTGAATACACTCGGACATCTACATTTATGGTAAGTGTACACAACTGTACTTTCTCTCCCTGACTCCTCAGATCTAATTTGCTGCCATCGTGGTAAAATGGAGTTTCATTATCGAGCTTGTAAGCAGTTTCCTTTTCTATAGTTTCTATCAAATTTTTGGCTAAACTTTTTCCTCTTTTTCCTGTTAGTTAGTAACTGCTTCTTTCCTCCCTCTAGCTGTCACTGACATCAGGGATCTGATGCTATCCCTGTCATCTTTCATCACAATATGGTCTAGGATCTGACCTCGGATCCAAGCCGGCAACATCACACAGACTGATCCAAGGCTCTAGCTCCTCCCTCTCCCATAATGCCCTGCTGCCATGTATTCCCAGATCTCGTTTGTTGTGCATTCAGTGTAGATGCGTTCCCTTGGCCCTAGCAAATAAGTGTTTTCTTTTTGAGTTTGTTATAGTGTTGGTCAATGTAGTGTTGTTACTTTAGTAGCAGTTTGTGTAGTATGGGTGTTGAGTAGTTGTAGCTGTATACGTACCTGTCTGGCTTAGTTTAGTGTTAGTTTTGAGTGTGTGTTTTTTGGTGCCTTTTTCTCTCTCTTAACTGTTATGGCTGGGTTTTCTTTTTGGTAATTGTGTGTGTGAGATTAGGTATGTCAGATAAGATTACTGACTTTAAGAAATGCTACTCATGCAGTCAGAAGACGCCTAATTTTGACTTGCACGAGGAGTGTTTGTATTGTTTGAGCACACCGCACCTGGAGGTTGAGTGAGACATTTATGCCGCATTCAACCCCAGGGCCTTGGTGGACCATAGCAACAAACTCTTGCTTAAAGGGTTAGCTCATGGGGGCCCCTTTGTGTCCCCTGGGAAGGCTTCTTCCTATCCAAAGAGGAAGTCTCCTTCCATTCAGCCTGTTCCCACCAAGAAACCTCATCTGTCAGATCTCAGGATCCTGGATCCAATTCCAGCCCTATCTGCCTCAGATCCGAGGCCTTCAGAGCCAAGAGCCGCAGAGCCGTCCCTCAGATCCAGGGCCTGTTCGGATCAGAGACCTCCGGATCCGACAAAGGCCAGACCAGCCTGTGATCCGACGGGTTTGTCGGATCCGGCTGCTGAGTCGGCCAGGCCTTCGGGTCAGACAGGATCTTTGGATCTGATGATTGTTATTGAGGAGGTAGTCACTCCTTCTACCTGCATACAAGTTTCACAATCGGCTTAAAGACATTGGAGCCACACCCCGGAGCGTCATGTTAGGTTGGGATGATCTCCCACCTCATCCACCCACCCTTCAGCCTATGGGCAGAATGATGAGGAGCTTCCTCAAGGCCCAAATATGGTTAGGGCTCTTGACTTCTGGGGCCCATCCGGCTAGGGGGAGCCACGCCCCTCCCTACCACTCACTCTCCTCTTCTGACCCCGTTGGCTGTGGAACCTAGGGACTGGGACACCTGTGGCAGTGTTCCAGTGAGGACAAGCATCCCCTCCTTCTCAACCTTGTTGGGGTCCCTGGTTTACTCTGTGTCCCATCCCTCAGAGCGGGTTGAGCCCCATTTCGGTGCAGTTGATGCCAGCTCTGCTAGAGGGGGTGATTTGGTACCATCTTTTCTGGGCTCCTTCCTCCTCTCTGGGGGACCTCTCCGTTGGAGGTGGGGGACGGACCCATTTCCAGCCCCTTGGCTTTCAAGGTGGTAGAGAAAACCTTCTTCAGGTCTGGAGTTTCCTCAGCTGCCTCTCTTGGTTCCTCCCTGCCTCTCTACGATGGCTGTTAAGGCATCTCATTCTGTCCAGGGTCAGCCCTCCCATTTGAGCCTTCATGAGGTTAGCTTCCCTCTTGGAGTCCCTGTCTCTTTGGAGTCCTCCCCGGAACCCCCCCCCCCCCACGAGGAGGTACATCGTAAGAGAAAGTGCAAGAGGAGGCACTTGGACTCCCCCTTGGAGTCCTTCACTGAGGACATGGAACTCGAGGAAGGAGATGGGTCCCCCAGATCTCCTCCCGAAGATTTCTCCTTTGGGGACATCCTTGAAATTTTAAAGCAAAAGGGCAGATGGTCTCCTCAACCACTGTCTTTGGAGGAGTCCATGTTTCAGAAGGCCTTCAGGATGGGCCCGTCTGCCTCCTGGGTGCCTCTCCCTGCTAACAAGTTGGTGGAGTTAATTGCCAGCACGGCGTAGAAAAAAACCTGACACGGTGGAGTCGTCCCCAGGCATGCAGACAAATTTCATAGTTCCCCCACAGACCATGTTTTCTGGGCATGGGTGTCCCAGTCGATACCATTGTGTTAGCTACCACCACTAAGAAGGAGTTGACCGAGAAGTGCTCCACCGTCCATCCTCCGAACAGGGAGTCTCTGGCACTAAACCACTTTGGGAAGTGTGTGTACATCTCAGCAACTTTCGATCTGAGGGAAGTTAACTATTTGGCACATTTTACCTGCTTCCAAAGGGATTTGGTCCAAGAAATTACGATTTCCCGTACAGAGTTATTGCCGGTGGAGGCCTTTAAAATGGTGTCTCCAAGCTATCCACTCTGACTTCCCTGGGGAGCTCCTCGATGAGGTTAATTTCCAAGACTGAGGAAGCTACCTGTCAGGCAACATGTACTGGCATCGCTGTGAGGCATCATGCCTTGTTACCATTATGCTGGTTTGCAAAGCCCATCAAGGCGTCCTTTAGTAATGCCCCCCTTTGATGGTTCTACCTTGTTTCGACCTTCGGTAAAAGGACACTTTTACCCGCAGTGAGCAGGAAGGGAAGACTTTGTGGTTGGAGTCCAGCTTTCTGCCCCCCCAGAAGTCTTTCTCTAAGACCCAACAGGGATCCAGGAAGATGTGGTTCCGCAAGATGCAGTCCTCCTTTCAGGATGCTCCTTATAATTCCTCTTCCAGAGGTAGGGAAAGAGAGTTCAGTGGTTGACGCCGCCCCCGAAGCAAGGCTGGTCTGAAAAATCAGGGCTCCAGGGAGCCTTTCTCTGAGCAGCCCCCACAGTGCTCCTGAAGCGTAGCTTGACTGCTCTGCCCTGGAGGCAGTCGGGGGTCATCTTTCTCTGCATCCACTAGCCTGGACAGGTATAGCCTCCGATCTGTGGGTTTTAAACATCGTATCAAGGTTTTATTTCATTCCCCTTTTGAGCCCCTTTCCATAAGAAGTTTCCTCCCCGACTTTCCACCCAGTCAGAGAGAGCTGACCTTCAAAGAATTTCATCAACTTCTTCTAAAAAAGAGACATCCAAGAGGCCCCAGCAGGGCAAAGAGGATCCGGTACTTATTCTCACTTCTTTTTACTGCCAAAGAAGACTGTGGACCTGCGTCCAATTTTGGACCTCAGCAAGCTCAATCTGTCAGTAAAGAAGTTAAAGTTTTGGATGGTTATTGATCAGTCTATTTTACCGCTCCTACGGAAAGGTGACTGGATGTGCTCGGTAGAGCTACAGGACGCCTACTACCATATCAAGATAGACAGGTGGTCCAGGAGAAATCTGCGCTTCTGGCTAGAGCCTATCATTACCTGTTCAGAGCCCTACCCTTCGGTCTCTCCACAGACCCCCCCCCCGGGTGTTTACCATATGCATGGCAGTGGTAGCTGCTCACCTGCTCTTGCAGGGTTTTCAAGTCTTTCTGTACCTAGACTATTGGCTTCTCACAGCCCCCTGGAGACATCGACTGCTACAAGCTGTAGATTATATTCTTCCCATGTTCCATCGACTAGGGATCACAGTCAGTCATTCAAAATCCAATCTGGTGCCCTGTCAACAGTTGGAATTCATAGGGGTCAGGGGTCCTGTTGGATTTGACTTGAGAGATTTCAGTCTTGCCCAGGCACAGGATTAAATTGAGCTGGGATCAGGTCACTCAAGTATTGAATTTATCCCGTCCTCCAGTACACTTGATTCTTCGGGCCCTCGGGTCCATGGCCTCTGCCATTCATTTTGTTCCTCTGGCAAGGTACCACATGTGGGTGTTGCAGTGGACCTTGGCAGTTCAGTGGTCAGCACTCCTTTATCCCATGTCTTTGACCATAAAGCTGACGCTGGTATGCAGACAACATCTTCTTTGGTGGCTTCACTCCCAAGATATTGCCCTCGGCAGGCCCTTCTCTGTACTCTTGCCAAAGGCCACAGTGACCATGGACACTTCTCTGTTGGGGTGGGGGTGGAGTATTTTTAGGGAAAGACGGTCCAAGGTGCATGGTCCCCTGCAGAGACCAGGTTGCACATAAACGTCCTAGAGATGAGAGCAGTGTTGCTATTGTTCCAAGCCTTTTAAGACTGCCTCCCTCTAGGAATGATTGCACTTTAGATGGACAACATGGCTGTGGTCTGGTATATCAACAAACAAGGGGGAACATGATCTTACCAGTTGTGCAGGGAGGCCATGAGAGTGTTGGAATGGGCAATGTCCTCCATTCGCTTTCTTCTTGCAAACCATATTCCCAGGAGTACCAACATGTTGGCCAACAGGCTCAGCAGACTGATCTTGAGCCCTCACGAGTGGTGTCTCAATCCGTCTGTGGCAAAACACATTTTCGACTGTTGTGGTCAACCTTGCTGCAATCTCTCTTGCTTCCCCAGTCAACCGCAAATGCAGCAAGTACTTCACCCTGATCCCCCCCCAGGGGAGTAACCGAGGGATGTTCATCGTGTTTCACTGTTGCAGTCATTACATTTGGGTAATCTGCTGGCAGGTTGCCCTCAGTCAGCCTGATACGAAGTCTTGGGTCCTGCGTCGGTTGCTGTCCCTTCTTCCATGACGTCAGGTTGTCAGGGGTATAAAACATGCATCTGATGCCATTACATCAGTCGTTCTTGCCGTGTGGTGCCCGAAGCAGAAGCAGTTCGCAAGTGCTGGTCGGCCGACTCCTGAAATTTTCATTTTCGAGTTTCAGAACTGAAGTCTTCAACTTAAAGCTAAGTACCCCTTTGGGGAAACCTTTTCTTGCTCCTTACCAATGTCAGTAAAAGTTAATAATTGTATTACTTGTGGGAAGCAAATACCTCATAAGGATTTTCATTTGTACTGTATTCCTTGCCTAGGCCCTGACCACAAAGTACCTTGCTATCAGTTTTGTGTTTTATTTAATCAACGCACTATCCGTCATCGGTACATTTTTGCTTCAAAATATTTTGGTTCTCGGTTTAATTATTCAGAAATGTCATCGGTTAGCCATCCGACTACCGGTATACTGAAAAAATGCAAAGAAAAAGACAGAGACAGGCCGTTGAGGTCCAAAACTGCTGACAACGCTTCTCCTAAGCCAGTCGCCAGTTCACCGGTACTTGGGCGCTTTCGCAGCCCCTGATACCCGCTACTTCTGACTCGCAGGCCTCTACTGAGACCCATTCGGAGTCCGGTATGCTGAGGGATGCTTCACATATGGAACCCGCGGATGTTTCTACCTTGGATGGGTCCGGAGCCGCTGAGCAGGCTTCTGAGGGTGTATTCAGGCCTACAGACTTGCATATTAAACCGACTCCAACTTCAGTGCTAAGGCCTAAATATCGATCTATGTCTAAAAAACCGACGCCCAGGCCCCTATGCTTAAAAACAAATGATCAAAATGGCTGAAGATTTAATTACGCTAATCAGGGGTAGTCACCCCCCCAGAGGCCTAGGATTGAATTTGACTATGAATCTTCTGAACAGGACTCTGTTTCTTCTGACTCTTCTAATGATCTGGATTTGTTCATTCCTACTTCTGAGGACTCTGATGCACAGGATTCCATTCCCTCTGCTTCTCCATCTGAGGATTTCTCTTTTGGGGAAACTTTACATTCCTTAAGGGAGCATTTCCAGTGGGAAAGTCAGGATTTCTCTGAATCCAAAAAGAGGGATTTCCTTCTTCCTCAGCATAGGCCTTTGGCTATACCTCCTGTGCTAGATATTGTTGATGATGTGTTTTCGGAATCCATTATGGCCCCTGATTCCTTGCCTCCAGCCCCTAGCAAACCAGGCAGGTACTACAGGGTTCCCGAGTCCCACAAATTCCTTTTCAAAAATCCTGTTGCAGACCCTGAAATCATTTCTCAGGGGCCCAAGGGCATTAAGGCTTCTACTGCTAAAATTCCTACTGCTAAAAATCCTACCCCTTCTGATAGAGATTCCAGGGTGCTGGATAGAGGGGGTAAAAAAGTTTACACTTATGCAACCTTAGCAATCAGGGCTTTAAACTGTCAATTCCATATGCTAAAATATCAACATGTCATGGGACTGCTTAAACCGAAAGTGATGTTGATTTCTGACTGTGTGGAGAATAAAGATTTGCAGGATTTATTGCATTCAGCTGAACAAGTTGGCAAACATACTTTGCAGTGTGGTTTTGATTCCTTAGAGGCCTCTTGTAGGGCTGCTGTTACTGGGTCTGTGCTTAGAAGGCATGCTTGGCTTAAGGAGCAATCTCTGCCTGATCATGTTAAAGCAAAACGTTTGGATGATCCTTTACAACAGGACTGCTTATTTGGCAATAAGGCCGAAGAAGTTCTAAATAAGATGGAAGATAAAGCTAAATGTATGCAAACTGTGAAAGATTTCTTACAAGTGCAACCTCCTAGATTTAGTAGGCATTGGCCTACTAAGAACTGGTCCTTTCCATCTCCTTCCAGAGCCACTATGGCCAAACCCAGACATTCCAAAACCACTAGGTTTCAGTCCCAAGGGACTTTCAGAACTAAGCAATAGGGTGCTTCCACTTCCAAATCTGGAAACCACAAGGCACCACGATGTGGTAAACAGTCTCAATGACTTCCCTTTGAAATTACCAAGCACTTGCCTCTTAGCCGCCCCTTTGGTGGGAAAACTGGCTCTTCATTCAAGAAACTGGCAACTTTTTTAACCCAGGACAAATTGGTTTTAAATATAGTATCCCAGGGATACAGATTATATTTCCACATGCTGCCAACTCCAAACAGGTGGCCAGACCTGCCCCCAAATTAGTGGGCAGAGGCTCAGAAACAAGTACTTTCCCTCTTAAACATGGGGGCTATTCAACTAGTACCAGAAGAGGAAAAGGGACAAGGTTTCTATTCCAGACTTTTCCTATGTACCCAGAAAAGACGTATCATGGCGTCCAATTCTGGACCTGTCTACTCTAAACACCTTTCTGGACATTCCAAAATTCAAGATGCTGACTCTTCACCAGTAAATTCCTATGCTAGGCAAGGATGCCTGATTGGCAACTCTCGACTTAAAAGAGGCTTACCTGCATATCCCAATCAGGGAATCCTGCAGAAGATTCCTATGCTTCAAAGCAGGCTGCATGCATTATCAGTTCTCTGCACTGCCCTTTGGCTTGTCTACTGCACCCAGGGTATTCAGAAAGTGCCTGGCTCCAGTAATTGCATTTTGCATGCAAAGAAATATTCATATATATCCATACCTGGACGATTGTCTAATTTAGGCAGAAAACCAGGCCATTCTTCTAAAACATATGACTTCTAACCTGTCTAGGGTACACTGTAAATGAAAAGAAATCTCATCTGGTGCCCTCTCAAAAAATCACATTTCTGGGTGCAAGCTTGAATACAACTGCCCAGATGGCTTTCCTTATGCCAGAAAAGCAAATTCATTTGGTGACTTACTTCAAACAGACGGCCACAAAAACCCTGCTATCTGCAAGGCAAATACTGCAAGCCTTGGGGTTCATGGCCTCATGCATTCTTCTAATTCCATATGTAAGACTGCATATGAGGAAACTTCAGTGGTACTTAAAAAGTTTATGGAGTCAACATTGTCACAGACTGGAAACAATGATTCCTATCATACCTTGCCTGCGCCTAGAGTTCCTATGGTGGGCAGAGGCCTGCCACCAAAACAAGGGACTGCCATTCACACCACCCACTGCCGCCCAAACCCTAACTACAGACGCATCAGACTGTGCATGGGGGGCTCATCTGGCAGGGAAGTGCATTCAGGGCAAATGGAGCCCAAATCAAATGCACCTTCATATCAATCAAAAAGAAATGCTAGCTGTACAGAATGCACTGACAGCTTTCAAGGACTACCTTCATCCAGGACAATTACTGATAAAGACGGGCAACACCACGGTTATGTGGTACATAAACCAGCAGGGGGGTACACATTCCTACCCCCTGTGCAGACTAGCCATGGCATTGTGGAACACGGCCTTGAGCTACCAAGTACAATTACAAGCTCAATTCCTGCCACGAAAGCAGAAAGTTCTGGCAGACGAACTAAGCAGAAATCTCATGGACCCTCACGAATGGAAACTGGAACCACGGATTTTTAACATGTTGACACGCAGATGGAGGAGCCCAGACATAGATCTTTTTGCCTCACCCCAGAACTACCAGTTGGACAAATTTTGCACCAGAACTCATCACAAAAAAGCCTGGAAAGTGGATGCTCTGTCCTTCAGATGGAAAAACCTATCAGTTTATGCCTTCCCCCCTCTGCCTCTGCTCTCCAAAGTTCTACTAAAAGTCAAACAGGACAAACCAAAAATGATTTTGATTGCTCCAGACTGGCCTCGCCAACACTGGTAACCACTCCTGTGCAGCGTGTCACACATTTCTCTGTGGCACCTGCCTCAGACATCTTCCTTACTGTCTCAGCAGAACCAAATTCTGCACCCTCAGCTCCAAACATTGATTCTTGCAGCTTGGCTAATCACTTAAATTCACCCTTAGCATCCCTCAGCAAACCTGTGATCGACGGGTATATGCCCATGCACATGTGTGCTGTGACACTATACATAAATGTCCTATCCCCTGCTGTGGCACTTCAGTGTTGGATATCCACTGCCAACATCGGCGTGGGTGGTGGCATTGTTCTGTGTTTGCAACCCCTATGGCAGACCTGGGGTAGGGTTACCACCTGTGCCTCTTTGCAAGGGACAGTCCCTCCTTGGGCAGTTGTGTCCTGACAAATGTATCACAAATGGCAAATGTCCTGAGATTGTGGGACATCACTATATCCCATTCTTATGTAGGAGTTGCATAACATACTTGTTTATGTATGTACATTCCTAACTGTTACAAGACACACAATAAGCAACTGACCTGCTACAAGACTACACATTTCATTATGCAAAGAGTAGAGTTCTAACCTTTGTACTGACCATGGGTATGTGTCCACCTGTAACATCTGAAGTGTGTCGCGACGATTTCCCACTTTGGCCTTTTGAAAGGGTGGCAAGCCGCCCTGGGGTTATCGCGGGTGTTTACATGTTGTCCCACTGCTGTGCACACGTTGTCCACAGTTGTTGGTATGCTGCGCGTTTTAGCATTACATATCCAACCTTCGCCTCTCTGCCTGATGGACAGGTATCTTTACCTACACACACCGTTCACATACTGTTCAGATTCGTCATCGTATCGTGCGTTACACACCAGTACATGTCGTGGGTTCGACATACCTTTCCGGCCTTTTGTTCGGAGTTCGTCTCTATTCCCTTGTTTCTCTTGTTTCTCTTTCTCTGTTTGGATTAGTTCGGTATGAACATACGGTTTGAATATCCAGGAGGTCTTCCTTATATTCGTTGTCGCCTGATGCATGTGGGTTAATCAGGCCAATAGCTGTTCCTCGGTGTGTACTTATGCGCATATCAGCGGTGATCCCCCTTCCTTTCGTTACGCGACGGCACTAGGCCATGGTTCTTTCCTCGTGTGGCCGTTGGTTATTTGCAATACCTTCGTGAGGATGGTATGTATTGTATCATGTTTGTGTGACTGCATCCGCTATGTGTGTTGTCGGGTACATTTCGCTGTGGTGTTAGCCGTGGATTGTGTGTGTTGGGTATGGTATTGTGTTTGACATGTGGGTCCCCGTGTCCTGGCGGCGTCTGTCGATGGCGTTGTGCATTCAAATGTGTTACCTGGCTGTTATTTTCCTGTACATAGCGAATGCATGGATGCATGAGCCGCTGCTAGTGTTTCCCAGGAGCTTGTTGTGGGTATGCCGCTGTCATTCACTGCCTGTATGTGTTTGCTACTGTTTTAGCTGTTATCCCTTTGATATGTGCAATGGGGTATATCTGCGGATGTGGTTGACGGGGACGGTGTGAGTCTTGCATTTATACATACCAGATATGCTTGTGTGTGTGCTCCATCCGTGCTTAGGCAGCTGCGGGTTACCTGTGTGTTGTTCCGGGAATATTTGTTTTGTTGATGTCGTCTGCTGTCGGTGTCGCCTGCATGTGTGCTTCCTGCACGTATTCCTCCTTCACATCGGTTATATATCTGCGGATGTTCGTGCCTACCATCCATTGGCATTTTGTCGCTGATAGTTACGGTGATTGTGGTCCTATACTTGGGGCGGACTGTATGCTACCAGTAGCCTCCTATTCGTGTGCCGCTTGCTTACGTCACGGTCGTGGAACACACCGCGGTATTTACCGGACCGTGACTGTTCACGATCGGTGCCGGGATGGCACATTCGTATTTTGCCCGTACATGCCTGATGCTGTGTAACGTTGCCGACGGACCGTGTGGAGTGTACGTTATGGCCGCCTTACCACGGTCGTGGTTTGTACATGCGTCCTTTGCATCTCCTGTTTGCTATGGCCCTGTGGTACACTTTGGGACATTTGCGCTTTGCATCATTTTACGCCGCGTGCATAGCCACTGAGGAGATGTCGGTACTACTTTGTGGGTACTGCTGTACATACGCCTATGGTTCCTGTACTGTATGCCTACGCCTATTATTACACTCCGGCTGTGACATGTCACCTTCATACACAGTTTACAGTGGCACACACATTACACACACACAGCGGAACACACAACCTCACCTCACACATACACATATTGCCGCCATGGCTGTCAACCTTCTATTGCCGGAGTGGGGAACACACACAGTAGTAATGTGAAAAACATGGGCATAATGTGGAACACATAGTAATGGCATAGTGACAACTTCAGCTAAGTAGGTCATAGGTTGATTATGATATGATGATTTACTTACAGTGAAGAACCTTTAATGACTTACTATGAGTACATTGTATTTACCAGGATGTCATTTATATACATTCCTAACAATGGTTGTTTGAGAGACATTTTCAATGTGGAACTTGGAGGAACTGCGAGGAACATGCACTGTTTTACACCCCAGATGAGGTACGTTCCTCATAATGTCGTACACTTCACTGGTATGCTTTCCGCTTTCGCCCCGACGGTTGGACACAATACCTACGTTGGCGGCATCGCGGCTCCGCACTCATGTCCTGTGGATATGACACGCATATGTAGGGTTGCCACCTTTTCAAATGGCCAAGGTGGGACATTTTAATCGTCACGTCAGGTTTTGCATGCCAACACATACCCACGGCCAGTACAGAGGACAGCGATTCACTTTTTGACGGAATACAAAGCTGTAGCATTACAGTTGCTTATTCTGTTTATTATCATATTTAGATGTTTCTTCTACAAAATAACTGTTTTCTGCAACTAATAGAGTAATTATGGGAAATGGTTTTGTCCTACAATCTCAGGACATTTGCCATTTTGTCATTGTTGTAGCAGGACACAACTGCCCAAAGGTGGACTGTCCCTCACAACGTGGGACAGGTGGTGACCCTACACATATCCCGTTACTGTACCGTGGACCGGTGACCATCCCGACACGCGGATATGTATTGCTGCAGGTTAACATTTCCATGGCTGGCGTTACCTGCCCTGCCCACCCTCCAGGATGATCGGGTTGTCGGTCACTATGTTTAATATGTGGTGATTTCGCGTCTTACTTATCTGTGACCTTGCATCCCTGGGTTCCATATTACCCTGTTGTCCTTTCTATCTGTGTATGCGTACATATATTTCTACATGTGTACTGATATGTATTTCGGTACCTGTGTATGCAAATGCTTACATGTGTGGACGACTTTCGCCGATAGTGGCAGCATATGGCTACGCCGTGTGCTGTTGAACCGGCGTGCGTTGAGGTGTTGGCGTTCCATGCTCTGCTGACTATTGGGTGTGCAGTGTTTGGCGGTGCCTTTGTTGGAGTCACACATACGTCCGCACATACGGTACACATTACGGGCGGACATGTTTGTGTGGCGTCCATTTTACTGTGTGTGCAGGTCAGGAGGTGTCAGTCCATGGGGCCTACACTGTCAAAGTATGTGCTATCGTTCCCTCTTTGCCAGGGCGTAGGCATATTGGAGTGCGCCTCTGTCTACCTACTGGGGCTGGCTCAGTGTGTCTGTGGCGCCGCGCCCTGTGCCTGTGCTTGCCCTGGCAGTTGTGGCGGGCTTGGTGGCCCTCCGGCATTATGTCCCTGCAGCAGCTGTTTCCGCAGAATCATATTGTGTAGCATACAACATACTATGAATATGTGGGCACTTGTGCCTGGAGAGTACTGCAAGGCTCCACGGATGTATCCAAGGAACGGAACCGTGATTTCAACATCCCGAACACACGCTCTATGATTATTCTCGTTTGTGCGTGTGCCTCATTATGGCGTTCTTGCATGTGTGTGTGTGCATTTCTGATGGGTGTCATCAACCACGGCTCCAGTGCGTAGCCAGCATCCCCCACAAGGTGACCTTGTGTGATGTCCCCACTGGCGAATACCTGATACAGCTGTGAGGCATGCCAGATATGGGAGTCGTGGTAGCTTCCAGGGCTGCCAGCACACACATCCATGATAATGCCCTGCGCATTGCACCACGACCTGGCAATTGATGGAGGGGTATCCCTTGCGGTTTATGTAGCGTCTACCCTGCTCCCCAGGTGGTGACTTGATTTCTATGTGCGTACAGTCTATCGCACCCAGGACCTCCGGTATTGTGCCACACGGTGGAAGCGGCGCATATTGCTAGCCAACTCCTCCTGAGATGTGGGGAACTTTATGTGCTCATGGGCATGTGGTAACATGGCATCCAGGAACTGGTGTAGTACCCTGGATGCTGATGCCTGTGAGATGCCCATTATGCCCCGGTGGGCCTTTGGAAGGTACCTGTAGCCAGTATTCGCAAGCTCACACATACCTTTGTGTCCACTGGGATGGGCTCCCCTCTGTTGTCTCTTGTTCTCAGGCGCAGCCGGCACAGCTCCACTATTTGCTGTAACGTGTCCCTGTCCACCCTGTAGCGCTCTACTATCTCCAGGTCTCGCAGCCCTGGTAGGTCACCCTTGGTCTGAACACTCTCCTTCTCCTGTGAGGCCTACGGTAGTTGTCGGCACCACCCTCCACAACTCCGTCTGTCTCTGCCACATACCTATGCATCACGCTAACGCTGTCACCCAGCATATACATGTTAAAGGTTCCCGTCTGTTTACACCCTACGGTGCGGCGTTTGGGAAATCGCGCTGTGTGTTGCGCATTCACATTTATTACTGTTGTGCTGTATACCCGGTGATGTCATTGGGTGTGTCTGTGCGGCCCTATCCATGGATTATTTCCGTGGTTTTACGCTTGCAGCTGCAACGGTACTGCCTGTAGTGTAACATTACAGTTGCCTGCATTGCCTTCGCCTGGCATCTTACATTACTGCATCCTGCACGCACATGGCATTTGATGCATTTTATCTGCGGCCGCAGTTATGCTACATCTGTACTTGGCTGTGCTATTTCGGTTCTTTGCTCTTTGCATTTCTACTACATCCCCTATTATCTTTGCTCTCATATGCCTCCTTTTCCCGTTCTGCAGGAGTCTGCATGCAGACTTATCAGCTGCCGGCGTTTGCCCTTCCTGCATTGATTGGTGTTAATTGCTCGTTACGGATACATTTACACTGCTTCCGCATTTCCTCGTATTCTCAGCATTACCTTCCTATATCCCTGGTTGTTGCCGGTGAGGCCGTCACATGACTGGTTTCGGGAACGTAGTCGTCCTCGTGCACATGCATTTGTGCGCGCATTCTGTACTGTCAGCGCAACTATTTCCTAACACGCCAGTCGTGATGTTGTGATGTGCATTGTACAGCCCAGATTTGCTGTCCTCAATATCCTTCCTCCTACGGTGGCACACCCCCCTGTGGTTGACATGTATCTGGTGTAGGCCACTCCTCGGTGTAGTACCGCTACGCCGTTTGCTCCATCCTTACGCTGGCACCGTTTTTGCGATTCACTATTATCTGCCTCATTTGCATGGAATTGACTACTAATACCTGGTTACGGCGCCGGACACCGCCTCCACTCCTTGACAACCATTGCGCTGGGGTTGCAGCTTTACATACATACTATGGTGTGTGGTGGCTGTGCAGCTGATTTGTGTTCTAATGCTCTTTTCGGACATTATCATATTATTTCATTGCTTTACAACTTCTGTGCACACATCCGGGGTCTGCTGTTCTTTACGTCGTGCCATTTATGTCATTTTTACATTTTGTGCATATTTTCTTTGGACATTCTCGGTGCCTTTCCACATTGGCATATTGCACCTATATGATACCTGACTTTGACAGCCTTCCGTTACTCCTCCGGTATGTTTGGGTAAATGTAAACCGCGTTTTTGGTTTACATTTCCGCCCTCACGCTTCACGCCTATGCCGTGGATCGCTATTGCCCTCATTTGCATGGTGCAATACCGCACACAGTGTGTTTTGCATACCTACGCCGGGGGGCGGAGACGGTCCGGCGCACGCCGGTAGTGCACGTGGAATTCATTCATACCTGAATCGCTCAGCAGCCATATTTGGCGTTATAACGCCAACGCTATGCGGGCGCCTGGCGCAAGGTTCATGAATCCCGGGGAAGGAGTCGATACCGGGCACATTGCAGGTCTTGTAAAGAACACTTTTGGCTAACATGAAAGACTGAAACAATACTAATTTCATAAACTTTAATCATACTTTGACTCAGGAATGGGGGTCTATTCCCATCATGGTACTAGAAACCCAAAAGACTTGGAGAAATTAAACCAAGACAGCCCATACAAAAAACACTAGCATGAGTATTGTACATGTAGCCAGGGTGAATCATGCCCACTGCTCATTAACTGAATCTCTACTGCTACTCATTCATGTTGGAGTTCATGGTTCATCTTTATAGACAGAGAATACATGTTAGGATTTCCATGAGAACAAGGTATTAGCTGTGACCATTTTTAATTTCAGTAATGAAACAATTCCACAACCTTTCTACAAATGATCCCTGTCAACATTAATTAACGATCAAATGTTAAATATTTACTTGCACAATTAGGCTTCTTTTTCTCTACCCACAGTCATGATATTACTGGCATAATAGAATCTTAAAAAACAAAATGATACCTATAAAGCACTGGATACCTTTGCTGAAACACGAGAAGGTATGAATCAAACAAAACAGCAGCAAAGGTCTGGATCCAAAATATCCAAAAGACATAAAGGTTCAAAGAAAATCCAACAGTGTTGAGCAGCTCTATTTTATTCAGCACAAGCACTTTCACATTAGCTTAATCAGGTGAATAGAACCTGATGAAGCTAATGTGAAAGTGCTTGTGCTGAATAAAATATGTCTTTTGGATATTTTGGAGCCAGACCTTTGCTACTGTTTTGTTTGATAATAGAATCTTAGGTAAAAAATGATACCCCAAATATACACCACCTCTTCCCTGGCTACAAATATCTTCAATGATCACACAGAAAAAGGATGTGAAGGAGGTACTCCTTTTCTAATTAAAGATAAAAAAACAACCATTTCAAGTAGAAAGACCCCCAGCTGACAAGTAATTAAACTTAACTTAACCAAATGCTACACTATACTTCTGTCCCTAGCCTAATACCCCCCCCATAAAAAAAGCAAGCCTAACAAATTCAGACTCCAACTCAATCAAATTTTACTTACAAAATAATCTTCTGACAGCATAGTTATATAGGTGGCTTTAATGTAAACCAAATGTACTAGACTATTTAACTAACCTAGGCCTCACAAAAGTAGTAGTAATAGTAGGCCTACAGCCCTGGTTTATCACCCTTTGTAAAGCTCATCTATTACAACTTCTCTAGATCCTTTACAACACTACCTTTCTCAAAACTTTATGCCTAGCATTTGGAAAATAGCGATTATCAAACCATCCCCAAAATACCACAACTAGCCTCCACAAATGACTTCCAATCAATCCCTATTTTTCCTACCCTATGTAAAATATTTGAAAAGGCTTTTACTCTCAACTCTGTAAATACTTGCAAATTCATAGACTACTATCCCACACCCAACATAGCTTAAACCCTGACACATGGCAGAATAAACAACCACTCAGACTAAGGAGAACATCATGCAGCTAGATAAGAAGTTAAAAAAGAGATATAAGATAAATGAAAGCTTCCCACAAACTCTTTCTTCAAACTTAGGAATCCTTCTGGCATTTAAAAACAGGACCCTTACTGTTCTATTAAAGAGCATTGCATACTTTTTCACAGTCAAATAAAATACTAAAAACTTTTTAGGATATGAGCAATACCACTACACTTTCACATTATACTGATTATTGTGCAGAAACAAATATTTGCTTGCCTTCTTTTGTTATTAAGAATGACCCCCCACCCCCAGTGTTTCTATAGTTGCAACTTGTCCCATCTGACATCACAGGGCAGAAGCATGGAAAAAGATCACATACTGGTGATACCCATACACCTCAACATCTGTAACAATATGCAGCCTAATATATGTCTGTGCTGACCGCAGTTACAGGAAACACAAGCATCCTGTAATGACATACTGACAGATGTTCAAATGAGCTTCCTTAGTTTGATATGATTAAATGAGATGTAGTATTTGAACCACAGCATAAATTAATGTCTTCACATCTGGATATATAACTTGTTTTGTTTAACCAGAATGTTTTACTTATGCATTCAAAATCCTGACTGATATTTCATATGCCATCATTACAAGGTTGTGGGCACAGTGACAATATGGACAGATGAGAAAAAGTAATACATGGAAAAGCAAATATCAAAACATATGACTGCTCTTTTCGGAATAAATTGTAGCTTCATCCCTACAATTGTATGTAGCTGCTAATGAAATGTAAAAATGTAATATAAAAAAAGAAAGAAAAACAGTTCACAATAAAGCCAAAATGGAAACAGAAACAGGAGCACAGGAACATAGGAATAATATTTGGCAAGTGATCACAGTGGACATAAGATGCCTAGCCATACAAGATTAAGTAGATAAACTCAAAAATTTTTGCTGCCCTTGTCATGCACTTAATACCGAATAAACACACACACAGACACACACACACACACACACACACACACACACACACACACACACACACACACACACACACACACAATATACACACTTTTTTAAAATTAATACAAAAGAAGGCTTTCTGTGTTTGATTTTTCATATCACAAATTGATGTTAGTTCATCCTTTGATTTAGTTTCCTTTCTGTTTTATATTTATTTTCATTTTGTGTGTGTTTATCCCAGTGCTCTTTGTTTCAGGAAGCACTAGCTGCTTTAATTTTATTTTTTTTATTTCTTTTACTTTGCTTAATTCTTACTTATGCCCTGAAATAGCAGCCTAAGGGGGTGCAATTGCATTTAAGCACTGGATGGTAATGAGAGTTTATCTTTGCTTAAATTTAAAATAAAAAAGAATTCCTACTGTCTAATCATGAATTACCTTGCACAGACCTAGGTTTGGTCATTAAAAGGTTAAAAGGTGCAGTATTTCGGTGCTGTCAAGTGCAGCATGTGTGACTTACATGGGGATTTGTTTTCAAATCTTGAAGTCTCTATTTTAACAAATGTACTTTTCTGGAGGACTTGAAAGCACAGTTTGCAGAGCTTATAAAGGCAAGTTGCAATAAGAATGGGAGACTCTGCTGGCAAGGTTATGGAGCTTTTTGATAATAATATAGATACTCAGGGTGATCTTTAGTTTCCACCAATTGACAAGGTAGAATATTGTTGTACATCATGTACTCAAAACAGGTAAACATGTCATATGTCAACACAGATAGAGTCATACACGGCATCAATACAAAAACATTATATGGACAGTTCCATCCAGTGTCATATAGGTGAAATACATCACAAGTCTTTTCCTGTTCAAAACACAGTACCACATTTCCCAGGTTCAATGCCTTCAAATGCCAAAGTAACTAGTAATGCAAAAAGAACAAGCCATGGGAGTCTTCTGATAATAGCCCAGAAATTATTGCAAAAGAACAAAAACTGAGGCATAGAGTAATTGGAGGTTATTTTGTACTACCTAGTGTTGATCTTGACACAAATGAAGTCACAATTTCAGAAAATGGAGGAAGAGTTTTTTTTTTGATTGGAGATTCCATGGTTAAAAATAATCAGATGTGCTGTAATAGGAAAACGTTAATGTGTTCAGTCTTAGTGGGGAAAACTAAGTGATATTTATGATTTAAAAGGGACAATAAAGCACAGGTGGTATTTTGGAACTATTGTGCTTTATGCTGGGATAAATGCTTTGCATGTCCCTCCTTTGTATTATATGTATCAACAACTTGCATTTTACCTAAAAAGTGGATATCTGTTTTAGTGAAATTCTTCCCTAGTTTAGATATAATTTGTAGTCATCGCAACCAAGGAAAGAATGTTGAGCAACAAACTCGTTATTTACAATTCGTGTTTGACAAATGGAATTTTAAAATCTTGATAATCCTAGGCAACTATAATTTTTCTTGTATTGTGTGGAATATACAGCTCACCAATTAAACATGAATTTTATGACTTAATGACATTGATAAATATGGTCCAGATGATTGATTTTCTACTCAAAATAACAGATTGGCTCTATTGCTTACAAACATTTGTAATAAAAATTCATAATATTAAATCTCTTCCCTCATTAGGGGGGCCTCAGATCATTTGGATTTAGAATTTACTGTAGATTCATATAATAGTTGTATAATGATTATAACAAGTTATGACTGCTCAGGGATTAATGATCAGTTCTGAAGACACTAATAATCTAGACTGAAACACTGAACCTTCATCTGTACTGTCACCATTTTGGCAGTTGTTTGAAGGCATATGCCTACAGTTATTACATAAGTGCAAAAAAAGTTAGATTATCTTTCCAAAAATGGATTTCACCACCATGGTGAAATGGTAAACTAAATAAATTAATAAGAAAAAAGAAGGAGCTACAAATTATTTTAAAAATTTGATTGAAGCTTCTTAAAGACAAAAATGAACACATTTCGGAGATTATTGAATAATCAAGTTAATCTAAAACTGCGTATGTAAAGCCACTGACTAAGAATGCTGATCTTAACAAGTTTTATAGTTACGTCAGTAGTATCAAAAAGACTAACAGTAGATATGGTCCTCTTTTGAATTCAGATACAGTTTTTTGTAATTTTTCTGAAATAGCTGAAGTGTTAAATGGTTATCTCTCCACTTTAGTGTTATCCAATGCTGTAGTTATTGGTGAAATTGCAATTTCAGATAAACATACTTCATGTCCATTAATTCCAGAGGATATGGAGAAATCCATTTTAAATGTAACTTAAACCACCAGTGGTACTGGCCCTGACTCAGGATAATAATCCTGCACTTAAAAATCTTATCACCTCCTATCACAATCCGCTACTGCTTAGATCCTCTAATGGACTACTAATTCAGACAAGCAAAATTAACAATGCAGCTGGTGACTCTGTCTCTCTTTGCAAACTCTGTAGGCAGATCCTGGAACTCACTTCCAGCTTACATTATTTTACTCTCCTCCCTAGGTCAATTTAAAACTAGATTCAAACAACATCTGGCACTAAACATGTCATTGTATCAAGCCTGGCTAACTCTCTTCTAGCTTATGTAAAATCTGTTAATCAGCTACTGTTTAATTTACCCCTGGCTTTTATCAGGGTTCAACTTTAACCTGTGGAACATGTTTAGTATTGTTTGCTTATGTACTCTTTGTCAAAACTATAATTGTAGCATGTTTTTAATGTTTCTGTTTACCTTGGAGCTTTTCTCTCCGGGCCTCAGCTGAAAATGGACATTCATCCAGTCGGACTATTCCTTTCAACAAATGTAAAATAAAAATAAAATAAATAAATACTTTCAGATGAGACCTTAGAAATTCTAATAGATGTTTTTGAAGAATTCAGAAAGAATTATTGCATTTTACCTTCCTGGAAATATGCTATGATTTCACCCATTTTGAAACATGACAAAGACCCTAATTTTACCCTAATTTTATAACATCTTATCACCCTATTTCCCTTCTGAATGTGGACTACAAGATTTTTACATCTATTCTAGCAGACAGATTAAATCAATTTTTACCAAAAATAATAAAAGATGATCAAACAGGGTTTATTTCACACAGGAAGGTCCAAGACAATTTAATCAGACTATTAATATTAATGGATTATGCAAACAAAAAAAAAAGAGAGAATTAACAATTATTAACCTGGACTTGGACAAAGCATTTGATTCTTTGACTTGGCCCTATTTATTTAAAGTTCTAGAAATGTATAACTTTTCCTTAGATTTTTAAAATTGCTAAAGAAATTATACACTACTTCTATATCATACATTAAAATTGGAGCTTTCTTGTCAGGGCCACTTAAAATAAAGAAAGGCTCCAAGCAAGGGTGCCCTCTATCACCCTTATTATTTGCTTTACCAGTGGAGCCATTAGCTAATTACATAAGAACTAATGATAAAATAAGCAGCTTCTATGTCAGTGCAAAGTACAATTCCAAAATCCAGCTTTTCGCTGATGATATCTTATTAACAATTGGGAACATAGATACAACTGAACATCTTATAGAATCTCTTCAAAACTTTGAAATGCGATCAGGCCTAAGTTTTAATCAAAATAAAACTGAAACTATTTTGTTAAAAAAAAAAATTCTGGAGAGATATGGAGACTTTAACTGGGCTAACGCTATGATTAAATATCTAGGTATAACCATTAAAGCAAACTGGAAAGACACTAGGCAAACACATTTCATAATGTCAATAGACGCAGTTAAAGATTACTTAAACAAATGGAATAAAATGTTATTCACCATGGAGGAAAGGCTATCATTACTTAAAATGACCATACTACCCAAAATTATGTATGTTTTCTAAGCCATCCTAGCAGTCCCTTCCAAAAAACTAATGAAACAACTTAACTCTCTATTAATAAAGTTTTTATGGTTTCCAAAAAAACAAGGATTAGTCATTCATGGCATTACAGAAGTTGGGAAGAGGGTCGAATCTCATTTCCACATCTAGAACTATATACTGAATCAATTATTTTTAACACTATAAATCACTGGCTAAACAGCAAATATACTTCTAACTGGAAAAATCTACATAAAGCAATTACTAGACAATTGTGAGGAAACAATAAACAATGATACAAGTAACAAAAAAAATGTCTCTCCATTTATTAATCACATAGTAAACAATTTCAAACAGCTAATGTTCAAAGATTATAAGATGAGAAATCTTTTATTTATTATGTTTCCCATAGCTTTAATGAATAAATGCTTGGACTCTTATAACATGAAAAAATAGAAGAAATGAAAGGAAATGGTCTAGTTTTCTGGTATAAGATTCTTGATCACAATTATATACAAACACAACCTCTCTCATAGCAAGATATAGCATAAATCAAAACAACTGACTAAACATACACACTTTTAGAGAACATATAGTTGATGAGTTTAAAATAAATCAAATAGTGAAATCCACACCTAGACCCAAAATTCTAACACTTTTTTGTGAAATCAATATACTATGCACAAATGATGGACTATCAGTGTCAAGGTTATATAGGACATTGCGAATGTATTAACCAGCTCCATATGAGTCCCTATGGAACTATGCAGAAAAAAATAACAAATCTAGATTTTCAGAAAAAGAGAACTCAATAATACTTAAATCAATTAGTAATACTACATCATCTTCCTTTTGGAAAATTTACACATGGAAATTTATTCACAGAAGTTTTTTCACACCCCCAAAAATAGTATTAATATCAGGTAATGAGACATCATTATGTTGGAGATGTGAAGAAACAGAATATGCAGACTGGGTACATATATTTATAAAATGTAATACGGTAATTCCCTTTTGGTCGGAATTCAACTCCTTTATTAAAGTGTTGTGGTCGGATAAATGTGAAGTCGCTGACTCATTGTTATTATTTAATGGTCCGATTCCAGAGTATGTTCCAAGTACACAAGTGCACCTCCTCTGGTCACTCCTTGCAATAGCAAGAAAAAACATTACCTCAAACTGGAAAAGTAAGAAAATTACGCCTTTTGTGGAATTTATATCACTGGCCAAAATAGTGTGTAATACAGAATTAATGACTATGACTTTAAGAACTACAAGAAGGACACATAAAAAACTAGCTTGGTGAAAACTTAAAAAACTGTTAGATAAAATGTGAATTTATTGACAAAGTTACTTCTAGTATGGACATTGTATATAGTTAAGATTTGTTTATATTGTTTAACATTTTTGATGCATTTGTATTTATGAAAACTCAATAAAAATTATGTGAAAAAAAGAAGACTGGGGTTCATCTATGACCTTAAATTATAACATTAACAGACAAGTTACAAAGGAATATTATTAACATTGGAAATTTTTGAAAGGACATAAAGTGTTTCTGTTAGTGACAGAATTACCAGTTTATCTGCATAAAATGTCAGCTAATTTAAAATGTTTTTTTTTTTATTTTGAAACAAAATAAAGTAAGTGCACTAAATATGTGTTTTTGTCATTCTTTTGTAAATTTATTTATATTATTTTGTACGTCACTATTCCCAGGCTACAGCAGAACTGTTTAGGACGGGTTGTAGCAAACATTATAACTAAGATTCAAGGTGTTGTGGTTCATGTTGCAAGCTGTGATTCGTGATTAGCATTTTACATTGGTTGTTTCATAGTTTCAAAGTTTCTGAGAAGCTGCATAAAGGTCAAGTGATATCATAATGCAGACTGCAAGGTCAAAGAATAGACATACAGTCCAAGCCAAGCATTTAAAGGCTTCTTAATGATGGTAGTGAATAAGACTTTCTTACTTGTAATGACAGTCTGTTCCATGATCTCACAACACATCATAGGTTCAGAGCTAGGTGCTAGGCTATTGGCCTAAGGGTCTAAGTAAGCCTAGCCAACAAAGTTCCCTGGCTTACACCACCCAAGAAAGTTATTTTCCTGTGCCCCTGTCGAGCAGAGTCACAGAAATGATCCCCAGGGTGTATTTCCTATTTCCCATCCACTTATCAAGATTTTTCTTGAAGAGTGCTAAGGAGGAACTTTGCTTGACATTGATGGGTAGCTTGTTCCAGAGTATGGGAAGTCTCTGGGACAGGAATCTATCCCTCCAGCATGTCCTGTTTATTGTGGTGACAAGGTTTAGGTCCCTAGAGTATGTAGCTCAGAGAGATTGGGATTTCTTTAGGTGCAGCATGTCCAACAGCTCTGAGTTTGACATAGTTTTATATGTTATGCAGAGATCACCTGGGAGAGGGCGATATACTACAGAGTAAAGCTGGAGTTTTTTGAGATGGTCAGTGTAGAGCATCTGTTTGAGGCCAGTAATCCTCTTTGTGAGGTACTTCTGTGGCCTTTCCAGCTGCTGCAGATGTCTTGTGAGGTGCATTCCAAAAGGGGCATTCTACTCTATAATGGGACTAATGAGTGTCGAGTAGAGGGGAACAATGACCTCTTTTTTCCTGGATGAGAACCCTTTTGTAATGAAGTGTGCCACATAGAAGATTCTCCTGACTACTGTGGTGATGTGATTATCAAAGGAGAGACTACTGTCCACCTGGGATTCCAAGGTCACTTATCACACATTCAACATTAAGTAGAATGCCACCTATGTGATAGTTCAAGGGTACAGAGTTTTTACCAAAGGGGATGACAATGCACTTTTTGGCATTGAGCTTGAGGCCATGCCTCTGACACCAGGCATATGTCTCAGATGAAGCCCTTCTGTAGGATGTCCACTTCATTCAACTAAGGCTCTAGTGCCTCTAAGATGTTAATAGCTTGGTATTATATATATTTTAATCTGCATAAGGGCACATATAAAATACACAAGCTGTTGACAATACACTAGTTACCAGGTGCCACTCCAACAATCAGCAACTAGATCATGACTGAACTGCTTGTTTTTATATAAGGCTTTTTATATAAAAAAATAATAATATGTGTAATAGAAGAAGCTTTTTTACCTTTAAGTTAGTATTTGTTCATTTGGGCTCAAAGTTTTTGGCTAAATTCTGTCAGATGAGTAAGGTTACAAGTGAAAATAAAAAAACATTTGCTTTCCTTTTAGTTTTTTCTTGGTATTTTTATCATTTGTGAATGAATTACCACTGATAGCTTGTCTTTTCAGACTAAGTAATGAAATGTCCATATCTTCTAATTTATCCAGCAGTTTATTCTTTCTGACAAACTCTGCTGCTTCTTTAAGGTTGTTGAATATTTTTTGTCCATCTGAGAGAATAATTTTAATTCTTGCAGGGAACAAGATTTGAGCTTTGATATCAGCTTTCTTCAAGCTTTTGATGAGAGGGACACATTCTTTCCTTTTTGTTATTGTAGTAGAGGTATAGTCATTATCAAACCTTATAATTTTCCCCTCAAATTGTATTGAATTTACTGACCAAGCTGTTTTTAATACTAAGTCCCTTGTCCTGTGTGGATAAGAATTTAACTATACTAGATCTCACTGCATTAGGGTTTCTAGAAGCAGATGTGCTGGATAAAGACCTGTGGGCTCTCTCAATCCCAAATGAGAGAGACTCAGGAAGGTTTAATATTTTGGGCAGCCATTCATTTAAAAACTGGACCATGTTATTTCCTTCCATCTTCTTGGGTACCCCATATATTCTGACATTGTTCCTTCTTGATCTGGAGTCCAGGTCCTTTACTTTCTCAAGTAAATGATTATTCTGTTTTAGAAGGAAATCAATTTGGGTATCACTTTCCATTTGTCTCCCATCAATGTCCTTTACAGTTTCCTCTGCGGCTGCTATTTATTATGAATGTTTAGTTATAATTTCCTTCAGGTCTTCTATTTGTTTCTTACTTTCCTTTTTCATGTTCTCCATAATCTTTTCTAAAGTTCCTTTTTCATGGAACTCTCCTGAGGAGAGGCTCTTGTGTGACTCATAGTGCTGTCCAACTGTACAGCACGGCAGTACTTCTGACAGCACATTTCTTGATACAAACTCTGAAAGTTTAATTTCTTCTTTGTAGATAGTCCACAGTACCAAGAAGTATAACTTGTGATGAAAATTTTCTAAATTATTTAAGTTAGAACCTAAAAAAACTGTCAGAAACAATCTTTAGAGACAGAGCATCAGAGAAGTGTTGCTAACACTTAGGCATCTTGACCACGCCCCAAACCCCGGTCTTCTTGTGTTGTTCCATTATCATTAAAATTACTGGCTAATTTTAGGATAGGAGTGCATACATCTTTTCTAGTTTTCTCTAATTTCATCATAAACCTCCAAAATGTCCCTTTCATTGCAATCCCCATTTTAAAAAACTGACATCTCTTTCTCAAAAGTCAGATCTTCTGATGTTTGCTTTGACATTCTAAGGGCATGACTTTTTAATACATTCTATTTCAACAGAGCAGGATGGTAACCCACATCATGGAAATTATGTGTTGCTAAAAGCAGATTTACAATAAATGACTGAATTAAAAGCCTTTGAGTGATGTCCTTTGTAAGAAAAATATCCAAAGAATTAATCTATGGTCCAGAACTCCAAATGCAAACTGAGAAAGTCAGTAGTAGGATTTAAACAATTAAAAAATTAATTCAATTCATTTAATGACCTGTAGCACAACAAAAATATATTATATGTACCTATAAATACTAACATAGGACATCAAAGATGATGTAAACACAAATTTCCTGTACTGTTCTATAGTACAATGTTAGTCTATGTCAGGGCTGCAGAGTTCACTATTCCTTTTATTTGATGAAAGATAGAGTCATAAAATATATAAAAAAATGGAGAATCATTTCCATTAAATCACATCATATCAATTTTCTGACTGAAAACAAATACTCCCTAAAAATCCATTCCTTGATCATGAGGAATAAATGACTTTAAATAATAGTGTAGGTGCAAAAGATAAAACAAGAAGATTAGTATTTAAAAATGGCCTATTCTGAAAGGAGAAAATAATCTGTTCCAAAAATTGAGAGAATGGTCACTTTTCCCCAGAGGCATTCTATAAGCATTCTGTCAAGTTACAGAATAAATCTTATCAATGTTTTTCCACATTTCCTCTTGACCAGGAGTATGACAGCAATCCTCATCACTAAAACTTGTATCTACAAGCTAAACATAAAAAGAGATGAGTTCCAATGAAATTATGCACAAATATGGTTACTGATTTATTTCACTAAGCTTTACAGCACATTCCTATGTAACACTCAATTCCATAATGTGACTGAATCTCTTGGCTCATAAAAAAACAAATACTGTAACCCAAAAGGGAGGCACAGTGGCTTAGTAGGTAGAGTTGTCATCTCAAAGCAAGATGTGCTCTAGTTTGATCTTGCCTGGGGTGCCTTCCATGAGGAAGTTGCATCCCCCCTGTGCTCACATGGGTTTTCTCTGAGTAGTCCAGTTTCCTCCCACATTCCAAAATCGTGCAGTAGGTGGATTGGACATTCTAAATCGGCCATAACTGTGCATGTGCATGTATGGCAGAGAAGAACAACAATGGTAAGGCTAGCCACCTGGCAAAGTGAACATTGGCTTTAGATGATTGTCACTGAGGAAGTGACACTGTGACTCCATGTGCAAAAGTGGGGACAAGGGGTTTTGTATGGCTGGAAAAATGTTGTGAGACTGTGTCTATTCTAGTGTGCATGCATAAAATTAACCAATGGAAGAGTGACACAGCACGCAGCTGAATGAGTCCATCTGTGTATTTATATATTTATTTATTCATTCATTTATTTTCATTTGTTGACAAGGATAACCACAATAATCTCAGACAGACCCCTTTTAGTGGAGTACCAGAAATGAAAGTTCCACAACATTTTTTACAGAAAACATTTTGAGCTTCAATAATTATAAGCATAATATATAATGCCTATTGAAAATGAGAAACGAAAATTAAGAAATACCAAATGAAAATAAAACTCATTCAATTAAAAATATTGTTTCAGGAAAATTGTGCCATTGCACCTTCCTCTCATTACCTTAAGTTCTCCTTATTTCCTATTGTTTGAATAGGCCTGAAAATATAGAGTCCAATTTGTGTTTTCATTTATGCATGAAGTTTCAGAGAAAAATAGTTCAGTAGAAGGAAAATGATAATTTTGCTGGCTAAGCATGATATGTGCAGAAATAACAGTTATCAAGGGAAAGCTACATAATGTTCATTTCTCAAGTAAAAGATATGTGTACTTGCAATGGAATGCCAGATAAAAAATAGACAGTTAGGCACTATGAGGCTTATGCAAGACAAGACTTGACTACCAAGGCTAAAGAAGCTTGTAAAAAAATATATTATTTCTAACTGTTTTTTCAGTATATCAATAGTAGTAGCACTTTTATTCATCCTGATACAGGGAAGACAATAGAGTTTAGAGTGTTAGCTGACTGTAACACTAGTAATCTTGTTTATCTGGCACACTGTATAGTACATTCTTCATACTATGTAGGTAAAACCAACCATATGTTAAAGCAAAGGATGAGAGAACACATTTATGATATACACATGGGGGCAGATAATAATGGTTTGGCTAAACATGTGGCCAAGTATGATAGTACACATACATTTAGATTTATGGCTATAGAAACAGAAATAATGAAAGGAGAGGGGCTGTTATCAATAGGACAGAAGTAGCTGAATTAGAATGGATAGTTAGGATGAGAGCTACAATGGGGAAAGGGCTCAATGATAAGGCTTCCATAAAGTCAGTTTTACAGGCAAGGAACTTAGTAAGATGACAATTTGTATCTATGGTTTTAAATTTTAATTGTCTTGTTAATGCTTTTAATTGATTGTTAACAACATAGGAGTTTTTATTGTTTGGAATATATTTTAAATACCAAAGTAAAGAGATGTTGTGTTGTCTGATGAAGTGGCAAAACTTGCCGTGAAAGTGGTCACCATTAAAAGTTTATTTTTTCTGGATACCGGCTGTGGTTTGGTTCTGCTATATGTTTCAGTACAAATACAATTATTAACAAATCTAGCTGAAAATTTACAGACACAAGTTAATACAGTATATGGTAACTATGCTTCAAGACCAGTTATAATGGTATCCCTGTAGTGCCAATTTCAGTTAAGTCTTCATAAAATAGCCGAGAAACACCAAACACAGATTCTAACCTGAAATAAACCATATAACCAACAAAAAGCTTAAGAACCAGATGACCAGGAAGCACAACAAAGCACAGCAGAGTTCAGTAAAGTTGCCAGCTGCAGACTGAATAAATCCAGGTACAAATGTGACAGTTGTAATAAATCCAGGCACAAGAACCAGAAGATCGATGCTCAAGTTTAATAAAACAATAAAAACACAATTAATTTAAGAGCTTTCATCCAATACAATCAATGATTTCATCAGAATAGTACAAACCACAAAACACATTTCTTAAATACCAGTTTTAAAAACTCTGATGTCATCCAAGCTTGTTAGACAATTATGTGAAGTTAAAGCCAAAGAACTTTGATTTAAACTAAAGTTTAACTTTTGACTTAAAAATGTGTAGCCTAAAAATGTTGAAAATGTTATTTTACATCTATATAAAGTGCTGGAAATACAAGTAAATTAACATTTTAGTTGTTTCAGTTTTAAAATGTTGTCTTTACAAGCTGCTTCATTCAAGCTAGGTAGTTTGTCTGCAGCTATTAAGAGCTGCCTCTTTAATTCTAAAGCAGAATTTGAAACAGTGATAAGGGTTGTCTCCCACATGTTTGCCCAAAGCACTTTTTCTTTTTTGTCTGTCAATGTCATAACAGTGTTCATAAATTCTAGTTCCCAGCTTTCTTTCTTTCTTTCTTTCTTTCTTTCTTTCTTTCTTTCTTTCTTTCTTTCTTTCTTTCTTCCCAATATAGAAAGTTTAGCATGCCAGGTATTTAGCAACATATGCAACTCTCGTAGAGATACAGTTATAGTAAATTTTTTTGTTGAGCCATTCTTCACCATTAATTACAAGTTTATCCCCTTCCATGATATATTTACAATAAGAACAAGTGATTGAAACAACTAGCATTTTAATTTATTTGTCTTTCTGTTTTTATTGCTTTATTAAACTTGAGTATCAATCTTCTGGTTCCTGTGTCTGGATTTATTACAGCTATCACATTTGTGCCTAGATTTATTCAACCTGCAACTGGTAACTTTGTTAAACTCTGCTGTGCTTTGCTGTGAATCCTAGTGGTCTGGTTCTTAAGCTTTTTGTTAGTTTCATAAAATAGCCATCATGCTGGATAGGATATATAATGAAAAAGGAAATGGACTAAACAGTACAATGTTTGAGGATTTAAATCTATGTGCAACAGGGAAATGTTTCATTTGCTATAAGAGAGGCACATCATAGTGCAATAAGGCACCAGTTTGTAAGGTAAAACATATAAGCAATAGTCTGTGTAATTTTACTATTACAGCATTTCCCAATAGAAAAGAAAAATAGACAGGGTTAACAATTCATACACTGTCAAACCTGACTGGAGACTCACAGAGACAAGTTGAGAATGTGTATGGCATTTTCTTTTTCTTTTTTTTTTATTTGGTTTTAAAACAATAGATAAACAAATCAATTATAAAACAAGCAAATAACTATTTACACAGGCCCACAACTGATCAATGCATCAAAGTTATACATATCAACAACAATTAATATTTTTCAAGCAAGTTTTTAAGTTTAAGCCAAGATTTACATGAATGTTTAATATTAGAAATTCTCATCTTTATATTATGCAATTCACTATTGCAAACAGATTTTGCCATACTCATAAATTCAACAGAGGTATAACTTTACTTTTCTAAGTTTTAGTAAATATTTTTCTGGCTATAGCAAGACTAGACCAAAGGAGAGGCACTTGCATTTGGAATTGCAGCATTAAATAAAACTAAAGATTTAGAAATATTACATCTATCTGACCATAGAGCTTAAATGAAGTTATTAATTTCTTTGTAAAAAGAGGAGATGACTTCACATTCATATGTATCCAAATAAGCTGGTATTTCAGAATTACATCTCCAGCATTTAATTCTATTTGATTTATACATAACTGTAATTTTGTTAGGTATGGCAAAATCTATGTGTAAGAATTTCCAAGGGAATATTTTCCAATATAATAAAGATTTGGTTTTATCTGTAGATTTTAATATTATTTTTTGTAGAGAAGTCTTCATTGAGGAATAATTGCAATAGAAATTGCCTAAATATATGAAATCTAACTTAAGAATGTTATAAAGTTGTGATGAATATGATTTATTTTCATTGCATTCTTGTTGATAATTATTAAGAATCCCAATAATCTGGGTACAAATTCTTATCTAGATTAAATAACTTATTTACCACTGTCTTCATAAAGTGTCTAAATATTTGTAAAATTATCAAATTCTCAAACTCTTGATTATATTTGGGCCTTAAATTTTCAACTGGGTATATATCAGCACCATTTAAGAATTGATGCTAATAAATTAAGCTACTTTGTTGTTTCAATACTAGCATTTTGTTGAAGTTATGAGTTTCTAAGCAGTCATTTGTATATGCAATTGGAAACATAGAAAAATTAAGCTTTTAATATATTGGTAAGAATATGTTGAGTTTTGGAAAGAGGAAATTATGTTATTTAAATAGGGAATTTGAGAAGAGGATGTAATTCCATTTACACACAAATATTTTAATAACCAGATAAAACTATTGGGAACTATTTGTTTATGACTAGTTGTGATATTTTTATATTTACTAATAACATTTCTTGATGTATTGGTTTATATTTTGAATCATAAGATGAATTTCGCCACAATGCTGTAACTTTTACAATTGTTGAAGTAGCATACAATTGAATATGAGGGAATCTTATTGCATCAATATCCCAAACTTTTCCTGTGCCAATCAAAGGAAACTCATGGCTTATTAAGATGGCAAAAAAAAACTTAAGTAGAATATTATTTAACTTCTTCATCGATTTTCTTTTGGTGGCTATAGTACTAAAGTTTGTAAGACAAACAATATTTTAGGGAGAATTGCCATCTTAAAAATCATGAATCATTCATCCATGGTTATGAAGAATTTGCTCCAATTTGTTACTAAACTTAACATTTTATTAATAACCTGTTGAAAATCTGTTTGTATAATTTCTTTATTATTAGACATAATGGGTATACCAAGGTATTTTAATTTGACTGCTATTCCAGTTGAAGTTAGAATATTTTTGAATGTTTTTTTTATTTTTTATTAATTAATAATGCACTTGTTTTATTGTGATTAAATCTTAAGTTTGAGATTTCTTCATTCTGATTCGTAGAACTAATTATATGTTCTAATGAATTTTCGATATTTTTATTGTTAGTAAAATATCATCAGCAAAGAGCTGAGTCTTTAGTATGAAAATCTTCTTTTATTTTGATACCATTGGTGTTCTTATTAGGTCTAAAACTATTAGCAAAGGGTTCCCTAGCTACTGCAAAAAGTAAAGGTGATAATGAACAGAGTTATTTTATGCCTTTTTGTAATCTATAGTATTTAGAAAGGAAATAACCTATTTTAATATAAGCAAAAGAGTTCAAAAGCCAAACCAAGTATGCACAAAGTCCAAAAAGAAGACCTCAAATCCAGAAGCGACAGGAAACCACAAACAATAATGCAGTCTGAATACACTATCGTTTAAGGAATTGCCAAAAAATAAATAAATAAAATAATACTTTAATCAAAACGTATACTGCATTATTGTTTGTGGTTTCCTGTCGGCTTCTGGATTCGGGGTCTTCTTTTTGGATTTTGATGAGCAAAAGAGTTATTATATAACTTAGAAATTAATGCAATTAGCTCAGGTGAGAAATTGTACACCTAAAGTATTTTAAACGGGTATGACAAATTAATTGAGTCAAAATCCTTATCTAAAGTGAGACTAATGTTAGAAGGTTACTTTTTTATTTGTATTTGCATAATTAATTAATGTATGTATTCTTATTATATTATCCTTGTCTATTTAAAATAAACCCAGTTTGATCATTGTTAACTAGTTTTGGTACACGTAAATTAATTCTGTTAGCTAAAATGGACATGAACATCTTACATAAGAGAGAAAAAAAGCCCACAGCTGTAATTAAATCACATTTATGTAAAGCAATTATTATATACTTAATAGCTAACAATATGGAATCTTCAGCTATGGACATAACTTTTGAAACAAATAAAAAAATTACCTAATAGTATAACCCTAAAATATTCTAACATGGAATAACATATTCCTGGTTTGTTGAAAAAGACAGACTACCTCTTGAACTCTCCATTAGACTAACAATGGTTAGCTCATGCTTCTAATTCAAATTAATATGTCTCATATTTGTAGTATGCATCATCTTAAAAAAGCCTGTCAGTGAGTTATTATGAACAAAAAAAGTTAAACAGATGTTCAAAATCTTTATTATAAGTTGACCAAACTAAAAATTTCTAAAATCATCTCTCCCTGTACCTCATATTGTCTCACTGGTCTATTATAGGGAGGAATGCAGTTGTTATTTTCATATTTATTAATTTATACGGCAGATGATTTTATATTTTTTTCTATTTTATTTATGATGTGTAAAGTTGTTCATAGGATGATAAGTCCATAAATTAGTACCAGGCTAACTGTCCTTGTGGACCATTTCAAGTTCAGCCAAATACCCCACATGAGAATCAAACCCTGCACCATGTGCTTATAAGGTGAACACCTTAATCACTATGCCAACCTTGCACCCTTCTTTAATTATATACATATTTATTTATTTTGATCACTTTCTATTTCTGTTTGTATACCATGATTTGTACTATTACTGTATTCCTAGGTTTATATTTTAGCTATAATCCTAGTGTAGAGTATCATATAATAGAACATTTATATCTACCCTTATATATTTGATGTTCTTTAATATCATACTACTGTTAGACACAGTCCTATTTTATCCTTAAATGTCATGTCAAATAGTATTCGAAAAAAATCTGAAAAATCTTCACTTTTAAGATTCAAACTTTCCATAATAAATTGTTCTGAAATATTAAGTTTTGTTATCATTAAAAAAAGACAATAACAGACAAACACAATCCTATTTTTATCAAAAGTGTCATTTGATAGGCTAGTATATAAATGATCCTTTTGCTATACTGCAAGCATTCAGAACTATTTAATAACTGACAGTAGTTTAGAATGCAATTCAATGTCTTTTGCTTATCTAACTTGTATTTATTGACATCTTAGCATATTATTCAAAATATTAGGATTATTTACTTTTAGATAGGAAGAAGTAACCTGGAGAGTTCATAACAAAAGTGTTTATGACTCTAATTAAGCTGCTTCATGCTGGTCCTCATGACATGGGCTTACAAATGAATAGTTTATCAGCTACAATTCACATAAAAACATTCATGAATGAATCCAAGCCACCTCTATATTATACATCAAGCCCTCAAACCCTTCCAAACCACTAAAAAAAAAAATCATATCAAAGTATGTTAACCACTAAAAACCTACCGTATTTAAAGAAATAACATTTAGTGATTCAGTAAGCACTATTTTATGAGGTGTTTAATATAAAGCAGACTGTCATTTTTTAAAGGAGACATAGCATATAAACTTGCATTAAAAGAATATCAGCTATGTGTGATCCAGGTTTAACTTATAAACATGTGAATGTTACTTTAATTATTTAATAGCATTCAAATATTAATTTTTTATATGCAGGTAACTATATTTTTTATACTTCGTTAATAACATAGCATAACTTTCCTGGGTCCTATTTCATGTCAAGTATACTATCCGTAGCAAGCATTCAGAACTATGTAATAACTGACAGCTGTTTAGAATGCAATTCCCTGTTTTTTGCTTATTGCCTAACTTGCATTTTGTGACAATTTAGCATATGATTCAAAATATAGACAGGAAGAAGTAACCTGGACAGTTCTTTGAATTTTCAGAACTTCCGCAGCATCACAAAAGTGCTTATGACTCCAATTAAGCTGCTTCATTCTGATGCCCATGACATGGGCTTACAAATGAATAGTTTATCAGCTACAATTCACATGAAAATATTCATGAGTGAATCCAAGCCACCTCTACATTATATGTCAATTCCTCAAACCCTTCCAAACCACTAAAAAAAAACAAAAAAAAAAAATAATTTCAAAGTATGTTAACCATCAAAAACCTACTGTATTTAAAGAAATAACATTTAACGATTCAGTAAGCACTATTTTTATGAGATGTTTAATTTAAAGTAGACTGTCATTTTTTTAAAGGAGACATAGCATATAGAATGACAGTTATGTGTGATCCAGGTTTAACTTATAAAAATGTGAATGTCACTCTATTTAATAACATTCAAATAATAACTTTTATATATGCAGGTAACTATATTTTTATACTTTGTTTATAACATAGCATAACTTTCCTGTGTCATATTTCATGTCAAGTATACTATCAATAGCATGCATTCAAAACTATGTAATAACTGACAGTTGTTTAGAACACAATTCACTATATTTTGTTTATTATCTAACTTGTATTTGTTGATGATTTATTTTATTTATTTTATTTTATTTTACGTTTGTTGACCAGGCTAGTCTAACGGGATATATGTCCATTTTCAATAGAGGCCTGGGGAGAAAAGCTCCACATAAAACAAAGCAGAATATTGCAACTACAGATACAGTTCACTTGTCAGACAAAACAGCTGTTTACATGGTAACATAGTAATCATGATAGATAACAAACTATTTTTTTTAAGACCAAACAATCATAGAAGAAAAAAGTATTTAGAAGGGTGTGACACCTTCCATAATCAAAGTTGTATATATGTCACAGAAGAACAGATTATTTACAAGGCAGGGGCACCTTATTTGAAAGGCAATGACTCATCTATAAGGCAGTGACACATTCATAAGGTCCTTGCTGGGTACAATCATCCTAACTTATACTAGTATCTGAGAAGAATGGGTTTTGTACAGTCTCATGTTAGCTAACTGATCAGATTAACAGAGGGGTAGAAGGTAATGGTCTTAAAAGTAGAAATAATGTGAGTAGTATTTAGTGTGAGAACCTAGGATAACAGGAAGCGGAATCTTAGTCTGGGTTGGTACAAGGACATAGCCAGTGGGTTGTAAGGTATATTTTGAGTTTCATTTTGAATAGTGGAGTTGAAGAAAGAGATGTGAGTTCACCAGGAAGTAGGTTCCAGATTTTTCCCACAGTGTTAGAGAAAAGGGAATCTCCTGCTTTATTGCTGGGTTTTTGTCTAGATACAAGTAGTTTATTTGCTAAGCGTAGGTTTGTAAGATATTTATATGGGGTGATTAGACGCATGAGTATTGGTGTATTGCTTGGATGATAAAGGGTCTTATGAGCAATAATAAGTTGGTGGAATTGAATTTGATTTTGCAGCTCCAGCCAACCCAGTTGTTTCAGATTTTGGCAGTGGTGGGTTCTAAAAGGGGAGCTGCTTGCAAATCTGGCAATGTTATTGTAGGAGGTTGCCAGCTTGTTGAGGTTGCTTTTTGATAGATTAGTGTATGTAGGAGAGGCATAGAGGAGAGTTAAGATAACGCGGACTGGACGGCACAGTGGTGGAGTGATATCATTGTTGCCTCACAGCAAGAGGTTCTCCAGTTTGATTCTTGGCTGGGGTGACTTCTATGCAGAGTTTGCATGTCCTCCCTGCATTTGTGTGGGTTTCCTCCGGTTGCCCCGGTTTCCTCCCACATTACAAAGACATGCATCTGGAGCGTTTCTCCCCAGGCCTCCACTGAAAATTGGCTTTATTCCAAGTCGAACTTTCCCAGTTAACAAATGTTAAATAAAATAAATAAATAAATAAGATAAGGTGGGTGTGGGCAATAGTAGTTCTAGCTATGGGAGTAAGGAAGGGTTTAATCTTATAGAGGGAGCCTAGTTTTCTGTTAACTGATTTTATTGTAGTGTTGTTGATATGAGTATCATAGTTAAGGTTGTGGTCTATTGTTACTCCTAAGAGTTTGGTGATAGTGTCAGGAGATATGACCACGCCATTATTGGATTTGATAATGAAGTCAATTGGGGTGGACTTTTGTGTGGGAGTAGAGAGCAATAATTTAGTCTTTTTGGGGTTAAGGAGGAGACAGCACTGGAAGAACCATTTTTCTACTAATTCAAAGATATTTTGGGTGATGGACTGCAGTTCAGATGGACCAGTAGCGGAGCATATTAATGTGGAGTCATCTGCATATTGTATGCATGTAGCTTGAGAGATGTTTACATTTAGATTGTTAATAAAAATTGAGGAATGAAAAGGGCCCAATATAGAACCTTGGGTATACCAAGGGTGACAGGAAGGTGGTTAGATAGACTATTATCCCAAAGCATTGCCTGTTGCCTGTTATCTAAGTAGGACTTGAACCACAGTAGTGCCTGTGTATCAAGTGAGAGGGACTTAAGTATATTCAACAGTAGTTGATGGCTGATCATATCAAATGCTTTTGAGAGATCAATAAAGATTGCAGAGGAAAGAGTGTTACTGTTATGTTTTTTGTTAATGTGGTCAGAAAATGATAGGAGGGCAGTGGTGGTGCTATGGAAAGGTCTAGAGCCATGTTGAGAGTTTGCTAATAGGCTATTTTAGAGAAGGTGGTCTAACAGTTGACGGTGGATGCATTTTTCCATAATTTTAGCTAAGGGAGAGAGTAGGCCAATTGGACGAAAGTTAGAGAGTTCTATTGAATTACCACCTTTGTGTAGGGGGATTATATGGGAGATTTTCCAAATGGATGGGATGGTAACTTCTGTTATGGTTCTATTTATTAGGATAGAAATAGGATAGGCTATTGCTTTTGCTGCTATTTGCAGATATTTGGCTGGTAATAGGTCAGCAGAGAGGGTAGATGGTTTGAGTTTTTGAAGAAGGGTACAGATGAGGGGTGCAAGAACAGGTTTTAGTTGAAATGAAGGCGGTAAGTTAGTTGAGGAGGAAGGCAGATTGGAGGATACAGGAGGTAATGAGTTAGCAAGTGATTGTTTGGCTTCAGTAAAGAAGGTATTAAAGGCATCAGCAATTTGGGAGTCTCATGGGCTAATCCTGATGGGGTTAGTGTCTTCGTGTGGCCTGGCTGTAGGAGTCTATTGATACCTGTCCAGGATTTTTGCGGTTTATGTTGGTTAGTTTGTTGAAGTTGAAAGTAGAAATTTCTTTTATCTAATAGTATTGATGTTTTAGTAGTATTTCTAAGCTGTTTAAATTTTAAATGATCAGCTGGGTCTTTAGTAGTGCGCCATTAGGAACAAAATTTGTTTCTAAGTAGATTTTTTTGCTTAGTTTCCTTTGTTAGCCATGGAGCAGTTTTTGTCCTGTTCCTAAGAGTACAAGTGGGAACATGGTAGTCCAAGATTTCTAAGAATTTGGAGTTGAAGTATGTCACTGCATCCTCTAGCTGTTGGTGTTTTAGTGGTGACCAATCGCACACACTAAGTTCATTTTGGAAGCTTTTAGGGTTAAAATGTTTATTGGAACGAGTGGTTCTGTAAGCAGTAGAGTAGGGAATATTAGTCTTTTGTCTAATTATATATGTTACTGAGTGGTCACTAATGTCATCTGGTAGGGTGCCTGCCTTATATGATAGGGACTGTGTATTTGTTAGAATCCAATCTAAGGTGCTTTCTTTATTGGTAGGTTTGTGGATTCTGGTAGGAGAGGTGATAGTTTGGGAAAAGCCATGTAGATTTATTTGGTTAGTAGGATTATCAGTATTGCAGCTATTCCAGTCTATATTAAAGTCACCTAGCACTATGGTTTCTTGTGGGTAGTTTGTGGAAAGCCAGCTGAGGGTATTTTCAAGGGTGGTGATATTATTACCAGGAGGAAGCTAGGAGCATATAATGTAGATGGACGTACAAGTATGCTTTAGCATGATTTAGCATATGATTCAAAATATAGACAGGAAGAAGTAACCTGGACTGTTCTTAGAATTTTCAGAACTCCTGCATTATCATAAAAGTGCTCATGAGTCTAAGTTGTTTCAAGCTGGTTTTCACAATGAGGGCTTGAAAATGAACAGTTCATTAGTTACATTTCACACAAAAATACTTGCAAGTAAATCCAAGCTACCTCCACATCATGCATCAATCCCTCAAACCCTTCCAAACCACCAAAAACCAACAAAACCCAACACAAAATATCCCAACCACTAAAAATCCACTGCACTCAGAGAAATAACATTTAATGTTTCAGCAAGCACTATTTGTATGAGATGTTTAATATAAAACAGACTGCCATTTTTTTAAGTCGACATAGCATATAAACTTGTATTAAAAGAATGCCAGTTATGTGTGATCCAGGTTTAACTTGTAAAAGTGTGAATGTTATTCTAATTATTTGATATGATTCCAATACTAACTTTGATATATGTAAAAAACTATATTTTTATATTTTGTTTATAACATAGTATGTCTTTCCTGGGTGCTATTGCATTTCAAGTATACTATCAGTAGCACATGACTGGACCATTTTAAGAACCCAGAATGTAACTTGACATACCTCTTTAGTGTCCTTTGTTGCATCTTGTATTATATTTAATAGTACATTGCTCAAGTATACCAAGATATCAGAAAGTGTGCCAACTAACATTCGTTTCATCATAACAATGATTGACTTTTAATAAAATGAATACGTTAACATTTTAAACTCTAAATGAAAATAAGTGGCTTTAATTTCATATATAGCTAAAAGAATCAAATGCTAACATTTTAAAAAGGGAAATATTAACTATTTTTGAAGTAGCGAAAGAAAGAATTGATTTACCTTGTAAAAAGTAATATTTAGCATCTGTTCATAAGTATTCAAGCACCTTCTTTAAATGAATAAGAATTCATAACCATTAAATACATTGATTTTCATTTGTCCTTTAGTTTCTTAGTGTTTTTTGTCTTTTATTAACCATTTCTTGTTGCTTTTCTCTTCAAAGAAGTTGATAGATTCCAGTACATTTCTTCTGTTTTTTTTTTCTACGATTTTATTTTTTCTGCATAAAGTCCATTGCATCTTCCAAGGTGTTAAAAATCTTTCCTTCTTGAAGGTGGATCCTTATTTTTGCTGGAAACAAGATCTGTGCTTTAATATTGTTTTTCATTAAGCTTTTAACAAGTGGCATACACACTTTTCTCTTTGACATCACTAACATTAGTCATTGTCAAATCTTATACTATTTTATTTAATTTTAAGTGGATAATTAGTCCATGCAGCATTTAAGACTAAATTGTTATCTTGACTTGAGAAAAAATCTTATGATCACTGACCTTGATGAAGGTGTTTTTTTTTAAAGACGAGTTAGAACGTGATCTATGTGCCCCTTCCATGCCAAAGGAAAAAGCTTCAGACAGGTTCAAAGTTTTAGGCAGCCAGGTATTAAGGAATTGAATACTGTCTCCCTCTTCTTTTTCAGGAATCCCATAATTCCTAATGGTATTCCTGCTAGATCTGTTCTCTTTTCCCAGAATAAGTTGTTTTGTTTCAGAAGAAGTTCAGTGCTATTCTCATTTTCAAATAATCTTCCATCAAAATCAGTCAGTGTCTCTTCTATACTAGAGATTTGTGATGATGTTGTTTAAGAGCTTCACTCAACACTTCAGCTTGTTTTTTATATTCCTCTTTAAAATTGTCCATTTTGCTTTCTAATTTATCTATCTTTACAGATAACTCACTGATGTTACTTAGTATAGCCTGTATGTCTTTTTTCATATAACTGTCCTGTACACTGGGCTTAGAGTGGCTCATTCTAAGACAATTAGTTGCTTCCAGATTTCTTGACAGGAAAATGCAATTAAAAGAGTTTCAAACATGTTATTTTTTTGTCTTAAATCTTTCAGATGTTCAACTATAAATCCATCAAGATTTGAAATGTTCTATTTGAGTTTTTTAGTAAAACTCCTGTCAGAGATGTTAAAATGAAGCAGAGCTAAAACCAGTGCTGTTGACTGCTCACCATCTTGGCCACCTGTATGGCATTTTCTTCATGTTTTTTCTGGAACAGCAGAGTTAAAAAAATTACCTAGCCTAATCAGTGTTAGAGACCACAAAGTTAAGAGACACTGATTTTCAGAATAATGTGTGGGTTTTAGATACATCACACATATATTAGAACTTAGACTTAAAGGTAATGAGGTAATCTCTGGAGTAAGTATATTTCCTACATCTGTAGCTGTTAAAGCGATTTGAAAATTACGTAAATGAGCCAAGTTGCTGGAGGTATTAGGACATCACTATCTATCAGAATTATGAGTGAGGTGGCATAAACCTGTATATTCAAACAAGATTACAGTAGTTAGTGATACAGATATGAGGTAACTACAAAAGAAGATCCCAGTAAACTTTCATCAGGGACCTCAGAAGGAGCTGTTAGAATAGGCCTGAAAACATACAGTCAGATTTGTGTTTTCATTTATGCATGCAGTTTCAGGGAAATACAGTTCAGTAGAAGGGAAAAGATAATCTTCCTGGCTAAGCATGTGATGTGTAGGAATAAGAGCTCTCAAAGGAAAGCTACATAATCCTCCTTTCTCAAGGGAAAGACGTGTACTTGCAATAAAATGCTAGATAAAGAATGGACATTTAGGCACTGTGAGGCACATGTAAGTCAAAGCTTGAAAACCAAGGCTAAAGCAGCATGTAAAATATTACAGGATTTTGGTATTATTAGGAAATACTTCAGACACAGGCAGATGAGTCAGTTAAGTTAGTTTTTGGACTGAAAATGCAAAAGGTTTTTGCAGTACAGACAGTCAAGCCCGAGTACTGACGTCATGTCAGATATCTAGCATTAATGATACTATTCAAGAGAAAAAGACTGTTTCAGTTTATATTATCCAGGAGAATCACAATACACATGCAGAAACTGTGGATATATTTATCAGCACTGTTATTGCTTATCAGCACTGTTATTGGAGACAGCATTCAAATATTGTTAACATCTACCGCCACTATACTATGTGCAGAATTCATTCTGAAAAGTACAAGAAGACTTGATCCATAAATGAGAGACTGGAAACTATTCAGCATAAGTGTGGGTAATTAACAGATGAAGACATTCATTCCAGTCTCATTTCAGTTGTTTCCAGTTAATTCTGGTATATTACAGTCTTATCAGTTCTTTTACCTACCCATGTTCGAATCCGTCTTCATTTATTCATTGTCTGTTTCTCTAAAAGGTCATTCACTGACCCCAACAAACTTCTGCATGAATTGCAATTTTCCAAGTTCAGCTTGAATGTCCACCTACAAACATTCATGCATATGTTGTATTTTGTCTGTTCCTCTAAGTTTCCAACCCACCAGCATGTAACAAGATAAGTATATATGACATTCGTCTTCTTTATATATATATATATATATATATATATATATATATATATATATAAAATACCTTTAACCCCATTTTATATACATCCTCCCATGCATCTGATGAGCATAGTACTTCCACTCTCCTCCCATGAGCCATGAAGTTGTCTTTTTTGTTCTATATCTCGCACAGTGTCAACTAGGCATCTGCTTCCTTTGCTTTGACTTGCATAGCCACAGGGCTCAACTCTTACTGATCTTTACTATTTTCATATCACACTTTGTTGCACTGATAGGGTTTAGACATGAGGAATATCCTGTTATTTTATTTCTTCCCAGTCTTCACTAGCATTGCATATCTAGTCTGTGTCTTTTTCCCTAAAAACTCAAATTCTGAAAATGCATATTTTTTTCATATTCTAACATTAAATCACAGTTGCTGTCTATCTTTCCATTGTGTTATTTTAACAGGTTTTATGAAATACCCCCCATCATTAATTATTGTATGTATGTTGGTGCTGTCTTCAGTTATTAGATCAATAGGATAAAACATATATTATCTAAATACTCTAATGATATGGAGCCCCACAGAAAAGTAGTGGTGACTAATTTTTCTGTACACAAATTCCCCATTTCACTCCTAAAAATCACTGTAACCCATTTTCCCAGCATGGGCTCTATTCCATGCTGCTCAGATCCCCTAGCAGTCTACTTTCTATCACTGTTATTTTGAATCCCGAGCATATTGTTTCCACAGTATTATCTCTGTTTATCTTGCTGAGACTTTGTTATATTACTACATCAAATCTGAGAAGGAAAATTGCTGTTGTGGTGCGCTATGTTGTTGCCTACATGACAAGTCACTAGATTTAAAAATTCTGCACAGCCCATCCTGCAGAATTCTCTGCATCATGATGAAAGTAGCACTAATCTCATATAGCTGTCTGGCATTCTCCACACACACACACACACACACACACACACACACACACACACACACACACACACACACACACACACACACACACACACACACATACCCCTAGTATTTATTTATTTTTAATTATTTAAATTTGTTGACGGGGTACAATACTGATCCACCAGAACCTATATCAGTTTTAGTTCAGGAGATATAAAAAGAGGTGCATACAAATACATGACTAGTAATACAGCAGAGTTTATGAATTGAAAAAGAAATAAACTGATTTTCAGCAAATATTATAAAAAACAGGAGCTGATAACATAAAGGTGGATATATTAAAAGCAAGTACAATGTACCATGAAATAATCAACCAATACAATAGAATACCACACCGAGTGAAGTCAGGCAAAAAAGGAGAGGGGTGGGTGGGACATAGAATGGGATAAATGAAGGAAAATGGTTTGACATGTGTGAGTAAAGGATAATGTGCTAGTTTACTATGGAGAATAGGAGGTTTAGGTAAATTAATATATTATAGGTTCATAGGTAAGTACTAGGCTAATGGCCCTGGAGCCAATGCAAGCCTATCCCAATAGTGTTCACAGTCATCTGGCTTACCAGACATTAGTTCTCTGTGCCCCTATCTAGCAATGCAATTGAAGTGATCCCCAGGGTGAATTTCCTATTTCACATCCACTCATCAAGGTTTCTCTTGAAGAGGACCAGTGAGTTGCTCTGCTTGACGTTGATGGGGAGTTTATTCCAGAGCACTGGAAGTCTCTGGGTTAGGAACCTGTCCCTCCAGCAGGTTCTATTTAATGTGGTGATAAGGTTGATGTCTTTGGAGCGAGTAGCATGGAGGGATTGGGATGTTTTCAGATGAAGCATGTCTAGCAAAACTGGGTCAGAAATGGCTCTGTATGTCAAGCAGAGATCGCCACTAAGTCGGCAATATGTGGCGGAGTAAAGTTTAAGTTTTTTTAAGTCTATCTGCATAAGGCACATGTTTGAGTCCTAAGAACCTCTTAGTGAGGAACTTCTGTGGCCTCTCCAGTTGTTGGAGGTGTGTGAGATACATGCCAAATTGGGCATTGTACTCTATAATGGGTCTGATGAAGGATGAGTAGAGACTTATTTTTTCCTGGATGAGAAACCTTTTGTGATGAGATGTGCCATGTAGAAGGACTTCCTAACTACAGTGGTGACATGGTTGTTGAAGGAGAGGTTGCTATCTACCTGTGTCCAGAGTTAAGTGGGTTCCCTTTGATATGGTAGTTTGTGGGCACCGTGTTTTTCCCAAAGGGAATGATGATGGATTTTTTGGCGTTGAGCCTAAGGCCATGGTTTTGGCACCAGTTGTTGGTCTCTGTGAGGCCTTTTTGCAGGATGTCCACATCAGCTTGAGAATCAATAATAGCTCCCAGTTTGGTGTCATCCACGAATTTGGTTAACCAGAGTCCCTTGGTGTTAGCTTGAACTTCAGAGTAGATACCAAACAGGAGAGGACCCAGAACCGATCCTTGTAAAACTACACTTGTAACTGCCTGCTAGTTAAATTTGGAGTCAGCTACTTTCACCATGTAGGTTCTGTTAGTGAGCCAGTTGGCAACCCATCTAGTGATGTATGGGTTAATGCCCAGATTAGTGAGCCTATCAATGATTCCAGAGTGTGGGATGGTGTCAAAGACTTTGGCTAGATTGAGGTAGGCTGTGTGGACAGCCTTGCCTTCATCCACCACTCTGGTGACAGCTTCAAAGAAGTCTATCAGATTGAGCAGACATGATCTGCCTTTCACAAACCCAAACTGCTTGAGGTCCAGGGTTGGAAGGTTCCCTATATCCTTATTTATAAGATCCATAATAATACGTTCCAAAGCCTTCAACACCATTCCAAACTATGGAATCACTGCCTTACAGATCAGGCTCATCAAGCTGATGGGGCGGTAGTTCCCAGGGTCAGTAGTCTCACCCCCTTTGTGGAGTGGGATGACTGTAGCAGTGTGCCATTCAGTGGGAACAAAGCCTGAAATGAGGCTGTAGTTGAAAAGGACACTCAGGTGTGGTGCCAGTTCTTTTTGTAAATTGTGTAGGATACAACCCGGTATATTATCTGGTCCCATGGAAGCTGTATTCTTAGCTTTGGTCAGTGCGGTTTCTACTTGTGCAGTCATGATAATCAGGATTTGGTATTTCTCGGGTATGTGGATGGGCCCTTTAGGGGGTGAGGGGGGAGTAAAGTTTGCACTAAACCTGTCTGCCAAGATATTGGCAATATCATTTGGTTCAGTATAAGTGGTGCCATTGTGCTGTAGCTCCGAGTAAATCTGCATATTATTATACAGTTTCTTGACATAACTAAAAAAAGCCTTGTGGTTGTCCTTAGTATCTATAGCAATTTTGCTTTTGTAACTAGCTTTGTTGGATTTGATGAGGGATCTCAGTTTTTTACTGAGATTTCCAAGGGGATTTTTCCAGTCATCGGACTTTACCTTTTTCTGCAACAGTTTTTCCTTCTGTTTTAGAGTTTGTTAATGGCAGGGGTCCACCAGATTGGCTTCCTTTTTTTAGAGGAGGGCATCTTGGTTCTGTTTGGTATGTCCCTATCTATGCAATTGTGTAAGTGCTCATACAGTGCCTTGGTGTATGATTCAGCAGCCATACTCCCATTCCGCATTTCTATGGATGATGTGAAGTTTGCCACTTCTGTCCTTATAAGCTCAAAATTAACTTTGCAGAAATTTTTCACTGTGGTTTCCTTTTTCGGGGGTGGGGGTGGATTTGGATATCAATGGTGATTAACTTGTCGTTGGATCTAACCAGGGAAGGGTTTATCATAGGAGTAGAGCAGCGGTCTCCCATGTTTGTAATGATTAGGTCAAGAATGTTATTCCCCTAGTGGGGGTGAGGATGAGTTGGTCCAAGGCATTGGAGTTGATGGACTCCAGGAAACATTGGGCAAAAGAGTTGGAGCAGGAGTAGTTGTTCCAACTAATGGATATGTACTTAAAGTCTCCCAGTATAAGGGTATTAGGCTGGACCTTGATGTTTTCCAGAGTGTCCAGGAATGCAGAGTGGGAGTACTGGGAAATTGTGGGGGATCTGTAGCAGGCTGCAACATGGACTGCAGTTCTGTCCAGTGTTAACTGTACCGGAAGTATTTCTGATGCGTTATGTTGGGCAACAAGTCTGGAGGTGTGTGTGTATCTTTTTTGAAGATGGATACACCTCTGCCTTTGGGGGTTCAGTCATCACATCCCTTAGGGCTTTGGTTCCGATTTGGGGGCCGTAAGGTGTGATATACATTGTAACCTGGTTAGGTTGCAGTGCATATCAGGGCTATGAAGATGGCTTGTTATTTGGAGGAGAGAGCTATGTTATATTATTAATTAATATAAAGAAGAAGAGTCATTGGAGGATGGTGGCAAAATGACACAAGTTTAGAGTAGACTAGCTGAGGTATTAAAAAAACAAGATGGAAGGGGCTGCTAAAAAGAGGGGGCAAGTAATAAAGAGGGATGGGGGTATGTAAGGATGTCATTGGGTATGTAGTGCCAACAATTAAACTGAATACTAAGCCCTAAACATAACACTTCCTTTCCCCTCCCTAGAGAATGATCTCCATATTTTCACATATTAAAAAAGCATACTTTTTTTCCCACTGTGTAGCATAGTCATCACTGTTTCCCATCTCTGAGTCATATCACTTTGTCATAGTTGTGATTTAACCCATCTGTTATCTAACAAACGGCACTCTCTAGTGGTAGTAAAGCTACATAATTCTTTGTGAAAGAAAAATAAATAAATAAATGTTATGAAACTGTTCCTCACATATTATTTTTAAATGATTATGAACTCTTAATTTTACATTCTTCCTATGTTTATGACAAACTGTTCACCTGACTCATAGCATTTACTTCTGTCTTATGAATTTAGTCCTGTTCTGCATTGTTATGTATTCTTTGCTTTCTAGAAGCATTTTTCTAGGTGACAAAAATGTTACTATTTTCTTTAAAATGACACTTCATATCCATAACATGCTGTGAGGTTCTGATAAGGCTACTGCTTACATCAAGCACTGAGAATATATCTGTGTTTTATGACTTCTGAACAGCTGTGCTGTTTGTTAACAATGCTTAATTTGTACCATGTAACAGCTTTTTTGAATGCTCACACCACCACAGCTAGAGCATGCATCCAAATATTTGGATGCATGCTGCAGTTTTCTGTTTGCTCAGAAATTCTTCTAAGGCTAATTCTAAGAATTGCATCTACATTTAAGTCAGTTAATTCTGATTCTTATGTCTGTTTATTTGTCCAGGACTTTCTGTATCACTTTTCATTACTGTGTACTGTAACATTCCATTATAATCCTGTCCATACAAACCAGGTGGACACCAAGTCACTGCAATTTACCACTTCCATATGGCTTCTAATATAGCTTTATTTGAAAACAAGACTGTCTTATCAAACCAGATCATAGATTAATAAATTAATTTGTAGTTCTTGGTTCCAAAACTGAACAAGACCCAGTCAAGGATAACGACCTTCATTACTAAGGGGCCTATTCTTGGCACTAACTATTTTTGTTAGTTCTATTTTTGCTGTCTGCTGTATATCAGCTTGGTCCCGTTTAGATGCAAATTAATTCTGTTTTTTTAAAGTTAATTATCTTTCTGGGAGCTCATTAGCTACACTGTACTACTAGCACATTCTCTACTGCTCTTGTATTTTAGTAATTTGTGATAACCTTCCAAATCTGTACTGTTGCAACAAACGGGCATGAATAGCATAAACTCCAAATCTTGTCTTGTTATATGTTGTATGTCTTTAAGGCTTTAGAATCTTTGTTTCTTTTATTTTTAAACTAATACTTTTGTGATTACTTAATTAGATCCAGCATTTATTTCATGCCATATGCCTGCCAGCTAGTAGAGAAAAGTAATCTTTAGCAGACTGTGTGATGACTCCTGCAGTTTAAGGAAAAAGCATCTTGTGAGCATAACATTGTGGATCAGCATTTGGCAACAGTACTATTCTCAGCTGCATAACATCCCTAGAAAGCTTTATATAATATTCAAAATTGTAATAGTGTCAGAGCAAGGGGTGTGTTACACAAATGCCTGCAGAAATTAGATATGAGTTATCATAATATAAAAGGCAGCCATAGATTAAATACGGTTACATGATGTCAAACAGACAGTGAAACTTCCAAGTAAAACAACAGCTGCTGTGTTTTGCTAATAATAACACAACAAAAATGTATCATACTTAAAAATGTGCTATTTTAAGATGGTCTTTTTGAAACCTGTTTATACCAGTAATAAACAACTTCTCTGTGCACATCAGAAACTCTTGATTCAATTTGATTAGGTACTCACAAATTAGAGCTTACACAAACATCTGGCTAGTGTGTGTTTCTGCACACCCAAATTAAAGCTTATGATGGAATGAGCATTTCTGAAAAATATTTCTGTCTTCGTTGCTTTTGGATAATGTAACATCTGCTATTGTAATTTTTAAAATCAAGAACATATAACCAGCATCACTATATGCACAAAGTCCACTAATGCAAGAAAGGTTTCTATTTCTTGTGTCTTGCAACTTACAACTTTACCTTTGTTATTAATTTTATAACAGGCGCTCAGTTCAAAGAAATTCTCTTCGGCTATCAATGGTATCTGTTTAACCTGCACCTGAAGCTAAAATAATGTATAGTGCATGCTTGTCTTTTGTGAATGAGCCAAGATCCGGCTGCTGTTTCTATGAATTATGACTTCTGGTTTCTATTTAAAATGCTAAGATGGAGCAATAAGCAAATCCATATACTATAACATAACAAAGAACTCTATCAAATATGAAGTAAAGAAAAAGAAAAAAACATGGTCAGTATAAAAATTTCCCTTTAATAGCTGTATTTTCTTGTCAGATCAGCAGAATAATACAGAAGTTTAAAATTTCCTGGCCAACATAAAATACACCCTATTTGTTTACTTGTTTGTTTTATTATTTGTTGGTTAAATGATTTGGTAGGCTGGCCTGCAGACACTTCGGAGCTATAACCCAGGCCAAAGGCAAAACAGTTGCAAACTTAGTAAATCCAATTAGGACAGGTAAGACCATGGCATAGTGGGATGAAGCTCAGGTGTCCCGGGTTATTTTAGTGGCTCTGGCATCTGAGGCACTGGTAAAGGAGGAGGGATGGGCATGTACACAGAACACACTAACACAGCAGACCAGGGAGGAGGGATGGACATTTACACAGGACAAACTAACACAGCAGGCAAGGGAGGAGGGATGGGCTTGTACACAGGACGCGCTAACACAGCAGAGCTCCCTGGTGGAGGCTGGGAGAAGCAGCCATAAAGGTACTATTAAAAGTTGGCAAGGCTTCATGCTGGCATCAGCCCTTTGACGTAGTGAGGGGGCATGTCAGCTCTGATGCCCACTGTATGTCCTACCTATGAGGGCTCGCACTGATCTGGGTAAATAGGGTAAAACATTCTCCAGCACCAGTATGACATTGTCTAGGGTCCTCAGTCTCCTCGCCTGACCCAAACATGGGATGGGTAGGCTAAGGTGGCTTCAGAACTAGAAGATGAACTGATAGCAGCTGATGGTCATCTGCAGGGAGCCAAGAATGGGGGTCTATATTATATGAACAAACTATCAAAATGTCGAGTACAACATACTCGACACACTTTGATTGAACGTTCGTGTAATCAGAGACTCCAACTTTCATTACTTTTTAATAAGATACATTTTTAATAAGATATATATCCTATAATGTTTAATAGAATGATATGTGATATATTATCAGATAAGAAGGAAATGTCACAACTTCATTTTATTTTGATATATATTACTGAATTAGTTTTAGTTATTTTTAAGAAACTTATGTCAATATTTCATTACAGTGTTGATAGTAATCAATTATCTATAGATAATATAGTTAGTTACCTTATTTTTGTACCTATTTAGTGACAATATGTCTACATGTGAAATGAGATTTAATTTTATCTGAAAATCTAATATATTTTCTGAGCTGTCTTTTTAAACTAATTAGTTTATTTGATTGTTTGATTATGCAATTGTAGAATTTTAGTATAAATTAGATGGTTTCTTACTTGATTATTGTAACCTGATGAAGCGCGCCATAGAGGTGCGTGAAAGCGCTTGTTTCTATTAAACTTTTACCTACAGCATTGTGGTGGTTCCTTACAGCTTCTTTTTACATGAACTGATAGCAGCTGATGGTCATCTGCAGGGAGCCAAGAATGGGGGTCTATATTATATGAACAAACTATCAAAATGTCGAATACAACATTCTCGACACACTTTGATTGAACGTTCGTGTAATCGGAGACTCCAAATGTTGAAATTTGGAGCTCCGAAATATTTTGGTCGGCCTTCCTAGTGAGTGTAGCATTTGACGTAGACATGCTACACTGTTCGGAATGGCTAGGTAAGAGGCTGCTTTCTTTAATATACCAATTCCGAGATCGTTCTACATTGGGGAAAGGGCAATTTCCCAGTAATCGCTTGTGGAAGACATCGCTTTGCGATTACTGGGAAATTGCCTTTTCCCCAATGTACAGCGATCTCGGAGTTGGTACATTTAGTTGGGGGGCAAAGCCCCCCACTTTGTTTTAAAAGTATGTGTGTTTGTGTAGGTGTTTAAGTGTTTGAATGATGTGAGTGTGTAGGGGGTTGTATGCACTGGTTGTATGTGTGTGTGTTGTATGTTAGTATAGGGAAGGTGTGGGACAAATTTGTATTTTTCAGGGTTTTTAGGTTTTGATTACATGAACGATCGATCAAAGCATGTTGAGTATGTTGTATGATTGTTCGTTCATGTAATATAGACCCAAAAATGGTTTACCTATGAAAGTTTAACAATACCTTTTTTATATTTACCAAAAGAAAGGCAAAACATCTATACAGGCAAAAAAAGTATTTTTTTACAGGGGGGGGGGGGTGGTAAGTGACAAGTTCCCCTGCACCTCCCAGTGTGGTGGACAAATCCTGCACACCCCCTAAAATTATATACACCAACTCCCTACAGTGACAAGTGGAGTAACACAGGGTTCAGTCCTTGGACCTCTCCTGTTTGGTATCTACTTCTCTGAAGAACAGGCTAACACAGAAGGCCTCTGGCTAATGAAGTTTGCAGATGACTGCAAACTAGGAGCCATAGAGGAGTCCTCAAATGATGTGGACATCCTACAGATGAGACCCTGGTGTCTGAGGCATGGCCTCAAGCTCAATGCCAAAAAATGCATTGTCATCCCTTTTGGTAAAAACTCTGTACCCATGAACTACCACATAAACAGCAGTCTACTTAACGCCGAATGTGTGATAAGAGACCTTGGGACCCAGGTGGACAGTAGTCTCTCCTTTGATAAACACATTGCCACAGTAGTCAGGAAAACTTTCTATGTGGCACACCTCATCACAAAAGGGTTCTCATCCAGGAAAAAAGAGGTCATTGTTCCCGTCTACTCAGCACTCATTTGACCCATTATAGAGTACAATGCTCCTTTTGGAATGTACCTCACAAGACATCTGCAGCAGCTGGAAAGGCCACAGAAGTACCTCACAAAGAGGATTACTGGCCTCCAACAGATGCCCTACACTGACCATCTCAAAAAACTCCAGCTTTACTCTGTAGCATATCGCCTACTCCAATGAGATCTCTGCCTAACATACAAAGCTATGTTAAATCCAGAGATGTTGGACATGTTACACCTAAAGAAATCCCAATCCCTTTGAGCTACATGCACTTGGGACCTAAACCTTGTTACCACAATAAACAGGACATGCTGGAGGGATAGATTCCTGTCCCAGAGACTTCCCATACTCTGGAACAAGCTACCCATCTATGTCAAGCAAAGTTCCTCATTAGCACTCTTCAAGAAAAAATTTGATGAGTGGATGGAAAATAGGAAATACACCCCGGGGGTCACTTCTGTGACTCTGCTTGACAGGGGCACAGGAAATTATCTTTCTTGGGTGGAGTAAGCCAGAGAACCTTGTTGGCTAGGCTTACTTAGGCCCTTGGGCCGATAGCCTAGTACCTGCCTATTAACTTATGAACTATGGCCACAACACAGTGATGAAAAGAGGAAAAACAAAAAGCATACCATCAGTTTGCATAGTACATAACATGATGATGAAAAGCACCTTGATGAAACATAATTGCACTGAAGACACACAATGGCAGAGTCAGTTATGACTTGTTGATATCCTACTAAAAATTGCGTGAAAAAAATATAAATAGAATAAGGTTCCATTTAACATTCCACATAAATAGAAAGATGTATGACTAAAAATAAATGATGATGAGAAACTAGTGAAAATTGTTGCTTCTTTTTACATTTTAGGTTAAGAAACAATTCTGACAATGAAGGAGATTCAAAGGATGTCTGGAAGCTTAACACAGAGGATTAAGTCTATGAGTTGCTAAAGGGTTTGACCATGTCACCTTGGGTTTGACTTCCTTAGGCCTAATTTGTTTACTGTGTAGCTGTGTAAGCGGTAAGAGCCCATTCCGTAAAGAGAATAATTTCTTTCCCCTGAAACTTGCAGACTCCTCAGTTCCAAACTGGAATTTTAAAACATTTAAATCAGTACTTTGTATCAAATTGGAACTGCATGTTGTACCTACTGTTGCATAGTTGTGTCATCACCTTCCTTTCCACTTTCCTCTTGTGACCGATATGCCAATTTTTACAACTTCTAGGACTCCCTCATATTACAGTTATGTGTGTGTGTGTGTGTGTGTGTGTGTGTGTGTGTGTGTGTGTGTGTGTGTGTGTATATATATATATATATATATATATATATATATATATATATATATATACCATGACAGAAGATTTGCTGCAGGAAGTTTATTATATAGGTGGATTGTTTCTTAAAAGGGGATACCCAGAAGGCTTAGTAGTCAGTATTAAGGATGACATCCTGAATGGATGGGGTATAAAATATTGCCTAATTTTGTCTGTTGAAATTGTTAGCATTAATTCTGATTCCCAAATGAGCCCATTAAGCAGTCTGCCAAATATAATCCAGGGTAATAACCAGGTTGTTGTTGGTCCTAGGGATATCTTTTTTGTTATGGACTAACATAGGAATACGTGCTGAATGAAGGACATCTTATTGAGGTATTGGGAAATGTTTTCAAAGATGCCTAATACCCTAGAATTATTTTCTAGGAATCTCAAATTTAGTTTGAGGAGAGGCTATAAATTGCAAAAGTATTTGGAAGGGACTAAACACACATACTAGGAAAAGAAGGATTGGTACCTACTCTTGTGACATGTGCCCCCAATGTCTGTACACAGCTTATATGGATGAATTGAGCTATTGGAACTCGGTGGGCAAATTAAAAGCCAGAGGTTGCTATAACTGCAACTCAATGGGGATGGTTTATGTGGCTTTCTGCACCGTATGTTTGTTTTATTACATGGGAAAGACAGAAAGGAAATTTAGGCAGAGAATCTAGGAACATAATTATGATATCAGTAGGGGTAAAGATACCAATGCTTTATTTATGCATTCCCAAATATGTCTAGGTTCTAGATTTAGATTTTGGGTCCCAGAACAGGTGAAAAAATCTGAAAGAGGCAGTGATTGGGAAACGAACCTTGAGTTCAAGGAGCTCATGTGGCAGTTAAAAATGGAAGCATGCGCTCCACCAGGGCTGAATGAGCATTATTCTATCATCCCTGCCCTGAAGAAAAGAGCTTTGAATTAGAACAAAAAACAAAATAAATATATATGGGTTCCATACACTAGATCGAATTTTCACTAATTTGAAATAGTGCATGGAATGCTCACTGCAGTGAAAGTGCACTTAATCGAAAGTGCACTTATGCAAAGTTCAGTACAATGAATGGGTGTTGTACTGAACTTCCATGCAATACTCACAGACCTTAGGGTTAGGGCACGGCTCATAGTAAGGGGATAGCCCATAGGGCTATCCCCTTACCATGACCCGTGCCCTATCCCTAAGGTCTGTGATGACTGCAGCGCAGTGAAGGACATAGCAATGTCCTCCACTATGGTGCGATAGTCATGAACCTTAGGGTTAGGGTAAGGGGATAGCTTTACTAACTATCCTCTTACCCTAACCCGTGCCCAAACCCTAAGGTCTGTGACTATCGCACCATAGTGGAGGACATAGCTTGTTTTTTATGTCCTCCACTGTGCTGCGGTGTTTTCGGTGACGTGCAATTACGCAAAAGTCCACTTTCATTAAAGTGAACTTTGTCAGAAGTGAGGCTTCCTATTACAAGCTCAAAGTAGTGAACTTTTGTTCTTGTAATAGGAAATCATATATATATATATAGAACAGACAACCTTTTACAGTACCTTTTTGTGAATGTTTGAATGACTTTGAACAGAATGCTCCTGATTTTGATTTTCAAGCATGGTTCACGCGTGGTTTTTCCCATGATGAACAGACTCAAAATAATGGACAGTTCTCATACCAAGGTATTTTATTTAATTTAAAGGACAAATTATTGAAGTACAAAACTCTAGCACTAGACAGTTGGTATCCAGAGCAGTGTATTTTGAAAAAATATGTACCTAAATGTTTGAGACTAATGAGATTTCCAAATAATGTTTTTAAAAGCAATGATTTTTTTTAATGAGCTAGTGAATATATTTAATGAATGTGGTTTGGCAGTTTTAAAAGTTATAGTTAAGAACAATGTGATTGTTATGGAAAAATTTCATAATGAAATTTTGGAATTAAATAAAAAGGCTGAAAAGGATCTGTTATACTCTTGTTACTGAGTATAAAGCTAAGAATATAAATGTGTTTCAGGATGTTGATAGAACTACTGAGAAAAATAAGAAGAAACTTAACAAGTTGGAAAGGGATGACAAAGACTATGAAAGTGGGAAAGCTTACTCTGTATATTTACCCAAACATGCCCACTTGAATTGCAGACAGGATTATAGTCATACTATAAAGGATGATGTCATTGAGACTGGAAACTCTGGGGATACTGGTATTCATTCTGGCGGTAGGACACAAGCTGAGGCCCCTTTAGCTTATCAACCTGTGAGGAGGTCACTCAGATTACAGAACCAAGTGGTTCAGCCCACCTATGCACAGGTGACTCATCAAACATCATACAGAACTGGGGCAGAGAGGCAGGGGCAGGAGGAATTGAGTGCAGGTACTTTTAGTAACATCCAGAATATAGGATGTATTCACACCTGTGGGGATTTTCATGTTTTCAATTATACTAGTTTAGAATTAACCCCAATACATTTTGATTTATTTCAAAAGGGGTTTACTTTTGTTCCTGCAAAAAAAGGTGTTATTGCAAAAATGATTTTGGATACAAAGATCTTTGTTAGAGGGTTGAATTTGGAAGTATTTTTGATGGTGTGAATACTGTTCCCAATTCCTGTGGTCTTAAGAAAAAAAAGTATCTTTAATCCACCTATTCACCCTGTTCTTTCCAACTTTGAAGCTCTAGTGGAGGGTGACATTTGTGATAGGTCTAGGTCGTATTCTACCAATAAAAAGACGAACAAAAAGGGGTATTTTTTTGATAATCTTTCTAAATCAGAAAGGGAATGTTTGCAGGATTTAACCCAGATTCACCACCTGAGGATTATGAAACCCGATAAGGGTTGGGGATGGTGATAATGGAGGATTGGATGTATAGCAATAAGATGTTGGAGATTTTCCAGGGGGGTGGGAAGTACCAAGAAGTTTCAAGAAATGAAATCAATCTAGCCTCTAGATATGTGGACCTTTGTCTTGAGGACAATTTACTGCAAGGGACCATAGATAAGCATTTGTTTGAATTTTTTCAAGTTGCTCAACCGGTGATTCCAGGTATTTTCAGCATCCCTAAGGTTCACAAGTATCCAGAGAATCCTCATCCAAGACCAATTGTTTCCTTTGAAGGCTCCAAAACACAACCTCTAGTTATTTATTTGGATAAAAAGTTAAAACCTTTTTATAGTTTGTATCCACATATTATTATAGACTCCTGGGATTTTTTGGCTCAGTTTGGAGATACAGAGTTTAATTCTGATTATATATTTACAGCAACTGACATTGAGGATTTATTTAGTGTTATTTCCCAAGATACAGGTTTTGCCTTTTGCCTGGTTTGAAGAGATCTTGATCAAATTTGATTTTGTCTTTGCAGGAGTTTAGGTTAGTACTAGAAAATATGGAGCTAGTACTTAAGAACAATTTTTTTGTATTTCCAGGGGGAATACTACAAGCAAGAAGGACGGGTGGCTATGGGGGCTACTTGTGCCCCCATATTTGCCAACATAGTCCTGTTGTATTGGGAACAGCAATTTGTATTCACATCTGAGTTAAATAAAAATGTTAGAGCCTATTTCTGATACCTGGACGACATATGTATTGTTTGGAAAGGGTCCCAATATTCTATTGGCAATTTTATTGATTACATCAACAATAGTACCACCTTTTTAGAATTTACCCATAGTATAGGTATTGATGGAATCCATTTTCTAGATGTTAAAATCAGGAAAGACCTACATGCTAGGAAATATATTTCAACTGTATATCACAAAAATATTTTTCGAACTCCTACTTGCACTTCCAGAGCAAACATCCGTTTTTTTCAAAAAAGAAAATCATCACAGGTCAGATGGTCAGGGTAGCACGTATGACCTCCATGACAGAGGATTTGGTGCAGGAAGTTCATTATATAGGTGGCTTGTTTGTTAAAAGGGTATACCCAGAAGGTTTAGTAGCCAGTATTAAGGATGACATCCTGACTGAATGGGGTATAAAATACTGCCCAATTTTGGCTGGTGAAACTGGTAATGTTAATTCTGATGCCCAAATGAGCACATTAAGCAGTCCACCAAATATAATCCAAAGTAGTAACCAGGTTGTTGTTGGTCCTAGGGATATCTTTTTTGTTATAGACTACCACAGGAATATGTGCTGGATGAAGGACATCTTATTGAGGTACTGGGAAATGTTTCAAAGATGCCTAATATCCTATAATTATTTTCTAGGCATCTCAAATTTAGTTTGAAGAGAGGTTATAATTTGAAAAATTATTTTGAAGGAAAATACTAGGGAAGGAAGGAATGGTACCTACTCTTGTGGCATGTGCCCCCGATGCCCATACATAGCAAACATGGATGAATTGAGCTATTGGAATTCGGTGGAAAAATTAAAAGCCAGAGGTTCCTATAATTGTAACTCAATGGGGGTGGTTTATGTGGCTTTCTGCACCATCTGTTTGTCTTATTACGCGGGAAAGGCAGAAAGGAAATTTAGGCAGAGAGTCTATGAACATAATTATGATATCAGTAGGGGTAAAGATACCAATGCTTTATTTAAACATTGCCAAATATGTATAGGTTCTAGATTTAGATTTTAGGTCCCAGAACAGGTTAAAAAAATCCGAAAGATGCAGTGATTGATAAACGAACCTTGAGTTCAAGGAGCTCATGTGGCAGTTAAAAATTAAAGCATGCTCTCCACCAGGGCTGAATGAACATTATTATATCATCCCTGCCCTGAAGAAAAGAACTTTGAATTAGAACAAAAAACAAAAACAAAACAAACAAAAAAAAAATATATATATATATATATATATATATATATATATATATATACATACATATATATTTTTACACATATATACATTTTTTTTGTATATGTATATATTTTATGTGTATACAGATTACCTTTTACAGTGCCTTTTTGTGGATGTTGTTTCTTTAAATGTATTAATTAAGTAATTTTCCAATTACTGATTGTGTTAATGAATGTATTTATAAAATATGTGTGTAACTTGGGTTTGGTATTCTGATGGAGTTCCCTTAGTGGAAAGAAACCATTCAATCTGTGGATACCAAGTTGCTGTGTTAAAATATTTTAAGTGAATTGAGTTTTGGCTTGGCCTTTATTAAGACCAGTGTGCCTAGTGAGTGGTTCCTTAGAGTTTATAAATATATGTATATATATATATATATATATATATATATATATATATATATATGTGTGTGTGTGTGTGTGTGTGTGTGTGTGTGTATACATACATATATATATATATATATATATATATATATATATATATATATATAAATATATATATATATAAATATATATATATATATATATATATATATATATATATATATATATATATGTGTATATATGGATCTACTTCAGTAGATCGAACCACATATGGCCGAGACCATATGTTCAAACTCGTAAAAGTTTGAACACTGAAGTAAAACCACATAAAATAAAAAAAAAAAAAAAAACTAAACATCTGTAGCATTTATAAGGTGATAGAGAATGTATATAGTGGAATAAGGAAAGGCGACATTGAAAATATTACTGAATGCAAGGAGAGTATGTGGATTGTGAACCTTCGTGCTGATACTGAGCCAGGCTTGAATAACATCATTCCACTGGAACCTATGCTAAAAGCTAGAAGACCAACTATCAGCTAACATGGAGGTGTGTCTGGCTTAATAATTCATGACTGGTCACACGCCTCAAAAGCAAAAGGTATAGGAAATGGAACACCCCCAGCTGAGAGGAAAGAGGATTGGTACATTTAAACAGCTGACTGACAGTGTGATGATTGAATGATTGTCTCAACAGTAAAGGAAGCAAGCACTATAAAAAAGAACTTCCAGTCCCAATGTCTATGATCTGAAGAAGATACCGAAAATGCTTATCGTTTGGAATACATAGGGACTGTTTTAGTCTACATCAAGATTTTAACTTGACATGAAGATTTTAACTTTTCCTACAATAAAAGGATTTTAACTGCCATTAAAGCTAGAAGCTTTTATTTGATCTGTTAGACTGGTTAAGCTGTTATCACAGTTTGATCTGTTAGACTGGTTAATCTGTTATCACAGTTCATCACAGTCACATAGCAGCTACTACATCTTCAGTTTGGATACTTTGTATATCAGACCAAAAAGATTGGATACTTTGAAGCCATCATAAGACTGGATACTTTGGAGCCATCATTTCTCTATGGTATAACTGCATTCACAGCGTGAATATCTTGTAAGTGCATTTAATTTAAGTACTGGAAATGTATGCAAGTTTTTTGCTATATATGTTGCACTTTTAAGTTTTATATCATTTAACCACACCACCTATCCTCCAAGAGAACTTTACTTCATTGGCCATTGTTGTACAGCATTTCATTTTGAATACTGTCTAAACATCTATAGCAGGGGGGGCTATGCCCTCTGCAACCCCCCCACCCCCTTACTTAAATATACTAACTCCGAGATCCCACTGCATTGCAGAAATGGGAAATCTTCCCTTTCCGCTCTGTACAGAGATCTCCATTCAGTCGATCGGGTACAAGTTCGAACATATGGTCTTGGCCATATGTGGTTCAAACTTGTAAACGTTCGCGTTACTGAAGGGGACCCATATATATATATATATATATATATATATATATATATATATATATATATATATATATATATATATATACATATATATATATATACACATATACATGTATTCTATCACTCGCCCCTTACTTTTATCTGGGGGCCTAAATTTCTTCTGCAAATAAATCTTCATGCTGTCCTGTATGAGCCTGCAGTATTTAAGTATTAACATATTTGCTTTTTAGTGCTTAGATAGCTATATGCAAAATAATCTCTACTTGCATGCATCCTTGTAAAAATAAGATGCATTTCATGTAAAGTATATAACTACATATGTGAAAAACATGTTTTCCATTGTATAGATTATTTTCTTAATTCTTTGCAGTTCTGTCTCGGGTTTAATACAGTATTAACCAAGTATACTGTAGTTGCTTTGATAGTCATGGCAATCCTCCCGTACTCTGTCTTTTATACCTTATTTTCTTGTATATAGTTAGTTTATTTTTAAGACTGCATTAGTGTACATTATTTCATTTACATATTGTACTACTTGTGACATAGTCACATAATATGCTTGTACTTTGTAGAGTCATCCTAAACAGCATGCAAAATGCATAGCTTGAAATTTCCCAGTGAGTATATTTTGAAAAAAGGACTTCTCACAGTCAAACTTTCTTGGTCAACAACCATAAACTAAGACAAATAATAAGTCACTTAATCTGAAAATATGTATGAGTTACTCCTGAAAAGAAGCAGTTGTGTTTAGTAAGTTTGCCTGGTTAACAAATACTATATATATATATATATATATATATATATATATATACACACACACACACACACACACACACACACACATACACACATATATACACACAGGATTCCATACATCGTCGTCGACCACAGAACCACACACTAGTGTGACAAATGCACTGACTGACACTGTAAAACCATTGTATGTTCACTCATCAGAAGATCACATCAGTACTACTTGTATATTTCACCAGAGAGCGAGAATGCACTCCACGACATCACTCTATGCATTGATCATAAAAAAGTATATGCAGTTGCTACAGTTACAATGGTTTCCCTCTTTTTCATTTACAGTGACTGATTTCTTCCATTTCCTTTATTTTTATTATGTTTTCTTTCTTTTCCTCTTCCTTTTAGAGGTGCAGTTTCCAAATTGGACATGCATTACATCTCAACATATATCTCATGAGTTACATATGAATAACTGCTCTAATAATTTCTATGTAATATTACCATTATTAGTACAGAACAAATGTGAAATATTTGTCTTGCACTGTTTCTTTTATATTATATGTATGTAGACATAAATTTCTGTTTATTGACTTGCATATTTTGTTTTGTACATTCTGTAAAATGTATAACTGTGTTTATTACATTATTGTACACACTGTAAAATGCATAACTCTATTCACCACATTGTATATTTTGTCTTGTATAGTGCTTTTGTCTATTTTTCCTAGGTCATAGCTGAAAAGTGGCATGAGCCCAGTCCACTTACCTGATTTACACATTTAAATAAATATACATACATATATATGTATATATATATATATATATATATATATATATATATATATATATATAAAATAAATACATACATGCATGCATGCATGCATACATACATACAGTACATGTTCACAGGACACACTAGCACAGCAACATCTCTTGATCGCCACATAGAAAGTAATGCTGAAACACTCTCACTGCACCAAAATACACATCTAATGTTATGGGGGTGGGGCTTAACAAAATCCATAGTATGGAGGTTTTGCTCCCATATCCTTTAGTTAGTATGGTCACACAACTGAGACCAAAGGGAATTCACCACTACTGCGCAATAGTCAACAGAATATATGTCAGCTATAGCACAGACTGGCACACTGTCCTTGGTTCATAGGTTGGTACTAGGCTAGCTGCCATTATGGGCCATTTTATGCCTAGCCGATTTCTCTTTTGGTGCTTGAATTAACATATCCCATCTGGTAATAGTTTGGCCTTAGGAGTTATTAAAATGCATAACATGGCCGCACAAGGACTACCATATGCTGAGTTGCATAATGCAGAATGGTAGTTATCAATTCCAAAATTAGCATTTAACACCTAAACTATTAACTGATTAAGAAATCTGCTCACATTAATGAAAATGCCAGCAAAGCGAGAGGGGTTTCTCAGGTGTGGTCACAGAAATCTCAAGCAGTGTGTATGTCACATGCATGTGAATATGTACATCTAGATGTACAGCCTCACAACATTAAGAAAATTGCTGCAAGCAAAAGTACGTATCTCACTGCAAGGTCCCCATTAAGTTTTTTTTTTTTTCATTTAAATGGAGAGGAAATGGGAGTATAGGAAAGTTAGAAATGGAATAAGGAATGCAAAGGAATATACAGAAGGACTCAGGGAAGGAAAGTGTGGGAGTGGGGAGGAGATGAAGAGTATATATCTATAGAGATAAATAGATACACAGATAGATAGATAGATAGATAGATAGATAGATAGATAGATAGATAGATAGATAGACAGATAGATAGATAGACAGATAGATTGATTGATTTGTTTTTAGATTTTGATAGATCTACAAATATATAAATAGAGATTTTTTTCCAAGAAGAGAAAGTTGGGAAAGATGTAAGGGTAAGTTTGTGGATAGAACAGAAGTATAGAAATGGAAGTAGGGAACATACAAACAAGAGACAAATAAAGACCAACAGGAAAGTAACTGACATAAGGGGGGGGGTCATAATGGACAGACACACATAATGACAGAAGGACAACAAATTGTGATGGGGAGAAAGGCTACAAGCAGAGATGGAGATGACACCACCATGACTGGAGATAAGGTAGGATGCCACTTCTCCTTTCACTGGTTTAGGTGGTATCCATCCTGAGGTCAATAATCACCAGGACTATCCTCATTAGTGGGCCCTGCGTCAAATGGCACATTGGGCAGTAGTGCCAGACAACAGTGCGAGTCCCACAAGAATGGTTTACAGGTAACCAGTGTTGGTGTCAAGCCACTGTCCACAAACTCCTGCATCACCTCTTTTAGTTCCTTCTTGGTAACAAAATGTGAACTGTTAGTGGTGGCACCAGAGGGAACAACATATCTCTTAGGTAACTAATCTCCAGAGGCAGCAAGTGCGCCTCCAGACCAACTCCCTAACACATGACCTCCATCAACTAATGCAGACCTGGAGGCAGATGGTGAGTTGGCAGGAGAAAGCAGGACAGAAAGATGGAATGGGAACCACTGTGAAACCACAGGCACAGCTGTGGTTGACACTGCATAAAGAGTAACATAAAAGAAGAGAAATAAAATAAAAATCAAATAAAAATATAAAAGAAAGAGAGTGACAAAGAAAGAAAGAAAAAATTACTAGCGAATCTGAATTTGATTATCAACTTTACAACTGCCTATAGATGAACTAAACAACTTCTAGGTATGCTTTTATGCCAGGGGCCATAATGATGACTAGGTCAATAGCCTAACACCAGTTGGATTGGTGGGGGGAGTTGTGACAGTGCCATCGGTATGGTACTGTTGTTTCTAAGAGACAATGGAAGGTGCACATGTGTATCTGTGTGTGAGTGCCTGTGCATGTGTGACAATATGGGTTTGTCATGTGGACATAGACAGTTCAATGGGCAAACTGTGTCAGTGTGTCGAAAGAAAGGCAGACAAGACAATGGTAGTAACACAGGCAACTGTCAGCATTTGGTGGAAAACCACTGTAATGTAGGGTGATATGTTCTAGTAGACAGAGCTGTTATAACATACGAATGCCATGGATATGCCATTTGGAAGTGGCACATGACTGGGCTTTCTATGGGAAGATGCATGGCTAATATGATGAGATGCACACCCTGCATGGCATAGGATCTTCTGCACGGGAATAGCACCCAGAGCATGATAGTGGGTCAACAACCCTGAATATCTGGCCCTGCATGGTAGAGGGCATAATATATGGTCCTACTGTGCTGTGCATATGTTTGCTAATGACAAATGCATGGATCCCATGAACATGTCCTGTGTGACTGTGGGATGAACAAACATTATGTTGAGCAGTATGTAGTGATGTCATATATGGGTGTTACAGTTACCTCAACACAATTATAGTAGTGGATATATACACACAGACACACACACACACACACACACACACACACACACACACACACACACACACACACACACACACACACACACACAGACACACACACACACACACACACACACACACACACACACACACACACACACACACACACACACACACACACACACATATATATATATATATATATATATATATATATATATATATATATATATAGGGTCTATGTTAGATATTTGAACATCCAAAATGTCGAACGTTACATGGTCGAGACCAAATGTTCGACAATTGGATGTTCGAATATCATATAAAAAAAATAAACAAGAAAAAGCACCTTAACAGTGTGAGCAGGGGGGCAAGTACCCCTGCACCCCCATGTTTGGGGCTGCACCCCCCACACACCCCTACTTAAATATGCCAACTCTGAGATCTCACTTCAGTGCAGAAAAGGGAAATTCTCCCTATCTGCAACATATGGCACCATTGAAAGCCAATCTTCAAACACTTGAAATTTCAAACGTTTGGTCTCGACCATATAACGTTCGAAATTTTAAGCATTCTAAGAACTGACATAGACCCTATATATATATGTATATATATATATATATATATATATAGATATATACATATACACACACACACACACACACACACACACACATATATATATATATATATATATATATATATATATATATATATATATATATATATATAAATTAATGAATATACAGAACCTATCTATATGATGACAGTAATAATACTCACCAATGCATCTGTAGACATACTCCATAGTCTTTCAGAATAGAAGTACGAAGTCCTTGATTTGTTCAGGAGCTGAAAAACAATAAGAAGGAATACAAGCATCATGAATTAAATGCTCTACAAAGGCACTTTATATGTATAACAACAGAGAATACCGCTGCTCTAACATACTCTCCATCCCAATTAAACAAAGTTCATCTCAGTCCATGTTCAGGCATAACTTACATCAATGGATGGGAAATAGAAAATTTACCACAGGACTGCCCCTGTACTACTAATGTACAGAGGCAGCTCCTAAATGCTTTATCCTATGATTGGGTCCCAGCAAATTAATATGGTATCATCCCAGTCATCCTCATTAGGTGCAATATATAACTAATGACCATGGGATGGATAACACTAATCTCTAACCAAATGGGGTTGGTTAATTTGAGCACAAAAATGGAAATTGGTTAGGCTTAAAGTGGCCAACAATGGCAGCTAGCCTAGTACTTATGAACCTATTTAAACATGGTCCCTATGTTGGGGCATTTGTCCCCCCATTATTTTTGGCTTTGTCCAGAATTCTTGAGCAAAGACGTTAGAGATATGTAACTATAGCATAGTGCAAATATAGATGGCATGCAAAGTGGTTTTAAGAACTACGCCATGTAAGAAGTGCACAGCAGCACATTCCATACATAGGTTTCCAGGTCTGCATTTTAGGGCCTCTACAGGCCATAATAATACAATATTTTTCCCCATGTCCCCACCTGGATCATCGACCCAGCCACATGGTTGCATTGCACTTCACAGTCATGCAAGTGCACAGTGTTGAATGAGCCACACTTTTATGTACTTTGCAGAAAATGTGTGATTCAGACATATTTGCTCTAAATACACTCATTAACATAATGACATTCTCAAAACTGCATTATAAAAACAGCTGCGGCTATTAGTTTGAGCATCACTCTGTAGAATTTGGTTCATTGCAAACAGTGGTACACCTTGTTTTATATCTGAAAACTGAAACTGTAAATTTACAAGTACCAAATAAAATTTAGTGAAGAACATTTGATGTTGCTATTGCATTTGTCTTTCCTGTTTGGTCACGATAATGGCTAAAAAGAGTGGTACCTGCTCATTTTCTTTAGCACTTTGCACATATGCTCTATCTGTAGGTTGTTTGCAAAAGTACCTAAAACTGGACTGCAGAAGAGAGGTTTGAGTTTGTGGGTATAGCTGACAACAGGTGACTTCAATCTGGGGGGAATATGAACAGGGATGAGCATTCCTTACATGGTATGAAACTTAAAGGTGGGAATATGAACAGAGACGGGTGTTCTTTACATGCTATGACACTTACATGTGGGAATGTGAACAGGGATGGGTGTTCCTTATATGATATGACACTTACTGGTGGGAATATGAACAGGGATGGGCATTCCTTACATGGTATGATACCTACAGGTGGGAATATGAGCAGGGACGGGCGTTCCTTACATGGTATGACACCTACAGGTGGGAATATGAACAAGGATGGGCATTCATTACATGTTATGACACTTACAGGTGATGTTATGCACAAGTGAAATTGCCATACAGGAAGGTTTAATCTGTTTGCAGACCGAGGAGTCTATGTGTATCATACTCACTGTCTATGTTCTTTCCATGTGAATTGTTTTGCTTTATTCTATGTAACAGATATATGCAGCCCTATAACCTGTTATGCCCTGTAAGACAGGCTTACAGCTATCCACCAGACATTAATTCTTGTGAAGCCTTTGAGCATTACAGGTTTGTCTCTTGATTGGACAGTCACACATTATTTATTTATTTTTTTCGTTGTGAGGAAGGGATAGCTTTTAACGTGAATACTGTAGGCATTATTGCAACAGACTTTGTACTCCACAGACCACTGTCCACCTTACTTTTAAAATCACTTCCTTTGACGGGCTGTGCCTGTTGCTAATAGTGTGTGTCTGTAGGTAGAGGGGGAAAGGGGAATTAAAGTACTACTGACAACTTTTGCTGGCCTAGTAATGCTCCATAGGAGTTTGCCGCAAGCTTAAATTTGTTGTCTGTTTCAAGGAGTACTGCATGAACAGATGATCATAAGACCTCTGCAGCAATTGTAGTCTGCCTCTAACTACATTTGTACTATGGTGCTATATGTCATAATTAAGATTTTGGGAGGCATTCCATACATATCCAAATAGGAAGCTTTATATGGATAGTTCTATGAGACTACACTGACATCCATGATGTCATATGAGATGCCCTATGTAGGCCTCAACCTACTGCTGGGCTGCATGCATACTAATGTTAGGGATCATATAACAACTGAGTATGCTGTGGGTAAGACAAAGTGTAGTTGACATTCACAATGTATGGCATTGTCATCATAGTTCACGTATCATGGCAAGCAACTGCATTGCTGAACACATAGCATTTCCACTGTTCATGGGACAGAAACAATGCATTGAAAAACAATTGTATCCATCATCTTGGTTGACAGAGGTAGTATATGTGCTGCTGAGGCCCATAGATATACAGGACACATGGCTTGTTCCAGATATTAATGGGTTTCTGCATGGTTTCCTTTGCAGAGTAATGCAGTATCCTGCTATGTGTCAATGCAACAACTAGAATCAATAAATACTGATTGCCACTGCAAGGATGGCAACCATATATGTTGCTTGTAGTTCTTCATGCATGATATTCAGCTTAGACCATGTGATCAACAGGTAAGTTTGTGTGACCTGCCACCAGCTAGCAGAACATTTATTTATGATTATGGGTAGATTTGCCTGATGCAGAGAAAAATGGAGAACGACATCCTGCTGCAGGCCCTCCATAAGCATGGTTGTCACATAATCCAGAACATTAGAACAGTCAAGAATTTTCTTGAGCGTATCTGGTGGGATATTTTAGAGCAAGTAAGCACAGTCATTGGCCAAAACAGTACTCACAGACATGTTCAGAGTAAAGTCATGGAAATTTTGCATTCATACAATAAATAAACCTGCTTGACACAGGAGAGAAGGGCCACAGGTGGCAGTTCACTACTACAGTTTCCATTAATAGATGAGTAGTTTCTCATATCTCTGTCTGGGTCCAGACACAGCAGGGGTCACAGTGACAATAGCAGACATGGGTAATGTGACAGTCATACCCATTCTCCCTTCCTTAGACACACCGCCTATACCTCCACAAGCCAATTCTCAGTTCTGGACTGTCACAGCAGAGTAGATATGACTGACACACTAGCACAGGGAACACCCACTTCTCCAGCTGCAATGCCATCCTTGGTTGCCATCAACTCCATTAAGCATAAAGAGGAAGGCGAGGTCAGCATACTGGTGGCAATTCCATAGTTACCACCCCCATTTCAATGTCTCTATGGCCACTGCTCACCATTTGTGCAAAGTCATTATATGTGGTCTGTGTGACAACCTGCAAAAGTGTCTGTTCCATTTTTGGAAGGATGGCATAGGGAGTCTGTCTGTTACAGATGTCTTTGCTTGATCACCCATCAAAGTCATTGCCGTTCTT